>NC_043756.1:27230517-27530517 GCF_902148845.1 Salarias fasciatus
TCAGACAACTAGCGAAAAGTAGTGCACTTTCCAATCAAACCCATCAATGTGGAAACACGAGCGGCCTTAAACATTTCGAGTTTTACAGTTTTCATGTTGTTGAAGCAGAAATCACTATTAGTGCACATCACACTGTCGGCATCGTCATCTTTTTGGATTCTTCTTTGGAGGATTATTCTTGACATTTATTACATGAATTGCTATCCTTGCCTGAAGGCAAATATGAAGGAACAAACAAATCATAACCCCAGCTTACTGGATACATATCAAAACACTACATGATAAATAAGCCTGTCAAAGCCTCTCCTAATCTTTGCATCTTGAACAGATACTCTCACTTTTGACAATTCTTATTGAGATAGAATGAATTGCATGTCAACAGGATTCGTGTCGTGGTTCATGTTTTGTCCCCGGTGTGACTTTGTCTCTGGTTTCAGGCTCTGTGGCTCCTCCTCTCATGGCTGTTCCCCTCCCTGATGTGTGTGATTGTAGTCACCTGGTGTCTTGGTTTATAAGGGGGCTGTCCTTCAGTTTGTCTGTGTGCCTCCGTTCAGGCTGTCCGGCCTGAAGTGATTAACTGCTATAGACAGGAGTCCAACGCGTCAGAAGAAAACACTCCCCACACCGTTACACCGCCAGCTGCAGCCTGGGCTGTTGACTCGGAGTGCGTTGGGTTCATGGATTCATGCCATTGATGCCAAATATGGAGTTGACCATCTGCAGCCCAATAACTAATGAACATTAATCATATCAAAAGTTTTGGGGGGTTTTGGGACCTTGCGAAACTACAGTTTCATATCCCCTCCAGATTCAGGTTTTCGTGCTTGTTCAAGTCGACACATGGACATCTTAATACGGCCTCTCAGGGAAAGGCGGGGATGATTACTGAAAAACAAATTCTCCAAAGTTGCTCCATTAGGTCTTTTTTTATGTTGCTAAAATGCCATTAAGGAGTAACAGCAAGGCAAAATTCTTTCTCTTCCTTCAACAAAAAGGCTTTGATGATGAGTTGAAGACCGAGGAATCCGCTGGATTTAAATCATTCCCCAGAAAAAGGACAATAGCTCTGCGCCTCATAACAGTTTATTGTCTTTAGGAATAAACACTTGGCTGAATAACAAGTACTACACTCGTTTTGATGTGGCATTCCTCAGAAAATAAAAGTTGACTGTTGCTAATGGCTCAATAAATGATCAGCTGTAAAGCCAGTGCTTGGTGACTCATGTAATTGGCCACATTATCACAATTAGTGAGAAACTGATGTCTTCATTGTCAACTGAGGGATTTATGAAAGGTCTCTGTCGCCGGGCTGCAGGACTGCCAATCGCTGGCCATGGCTGAATAAGTCGAGCTCCGTCTCCTCATATCCATGGAAACATCACAGGCTGCTATTTGAATATCGCCGACTTTATTAATTCATAACGTCGGAGACGCTCCGACAAACGAGGGAAGAGAAGGGGGCGGCCGACACGGGCTAACAAACGGAGACAGAGGAGAAGGAGCCAGTTTTCAAAGGGTGGCGAGATGCAAAGCGACGCTAACAGAAGTGCAGCGGAAACTTCTTTTACAGATAAAAGAGACTCCTCTACCAACAGATAATAGCGAGAAGCAGGGAGGGCGGGGAGTAAAAGCTGCTATATTTAGAAGGCGAGAGAATGGCTTTCAATGGATTTGTGAGTACGAAGGGCTTATAATCCAAACACTGCTGACACTCAGAAAGAGCCAGCCATCCACTGTTTGAACTGGGGAGTGATAGCATCACAGGAAGGAGTGAAATTCAATTAAGAACTGTACCTGACGAAGGCGGTGGGATAAATCAGTCATCTTCAGAGGATTAGCAGTGTCATGACGGGCAATTTGAAATATCTGAGACAACAAAGAAGAGGGAAGAGTTCAAAGCCTGAGCGGGCCGAGAGAAGTGCAGCATCGCGCTGTTTTTGTTCCTCTTTACTGTTTGAATGCAGAACCTCCTCCTGTTAGTTCTGACACCCCGACTTGGGTGTGTGACAGCACATCATGAAGAGGATGTGAAGATGATGGTGAGAGTGGCGTGACTGGGATGACCTCCGCTGTTCGCTTCAGATTGCCTTGTAAAGCGTCACATTTCCGTCTCCCGGACAGGGACAGAAGACTCAGGCCTTCATTCATTAGAAAGCCTCTCTGACTCTGGCTGGGCTCCTTCTGTGCCACCTTTTCTTTCCTTCTTTTTTTTTATTTTTGCGAAGGGCTCATCCTGTCAGAGCCCCACGGTCGGCTTGAGCGCAGGTGGCGTCGGAGCTAATGTGAAATGAACAATCAAAAAGACATCAGAGCGGCTGATATTCCTCTGCCCGGGCCTTCTCTCTATGAATGTCAGCCTGGTAATTCCATTGCATATATCAAGTGATCTGAGCTGTGTAAGTGTCCATCATAGGCGGGGAGCTGTTTTTTTTTTTTTTTTTTTTTTTTTTTTTTTGTCAGTGATACATCATCTGTGGCGTATGCGGCGCTTCGTACAGGGGCTAGCTTTTGTTAGGATTGGAAAGTGAAATGAATAGAACATCCAAAGAGATTGTCACATATGAAAGGCTCTGTGTTTATATAATTGTGTGTGTGTGTGTGTGTGTGTGTGTGTGTGTGTGTGTCTATATATATGTATCTGTTGACACACTCATATTCATTCTTATGTGGATTTGTCTTCCTTGCGAACACCCCAACAGGAATAATAGTTCAAGAAATGGACGTCGACTTGTTTGAAGGTTTGATAAACGGTTCTGGAATGAGGTTGAAGCTTAAAGGGGCTGTATCATGCTTTTTTAGCTCGTCCAAACCCTATTATTGGCATTAACATGGTAATCCATGGTTATCCTCAGTTTGAAAATGCGAATCAGCTGCGTGCTGGTCAGAGGGGAGCGGGCATGTTGTCTGCGCGGGGGTGGGGTGGGAGAAGAGTGGTGGGGAGGAGTTCAACTTTTGTGACGTACTTAGGTTTGAAGAATTTCAAACGAGCTGTTTTTTACCCGAAGGGAGGGGCTGCTGTAAAGAGCAGCAGACTGAAAAAGATTACTCAGACATGCGTGGATGAAGGCAAATAACATTTTGGGGGTGTGGTTTTAAAGGGAAATCAAATTTGTGGCATGCTTAAAACCTTAAAAAAGTGGATTTTGCATGATATAGGTCCTTTAAGGTTTTCGGGTTGCCAACGTGTTTGGTGTAAGTGTAGTAAGAGAAATTAATGTAAGTCAATGCAGTGTTCCCAGGCAAGTGTGTTCCTGTGCAGGAGTGTGGACATAAGGGCCCGGTCACACCGCCCGAACTTTGCCGGAGCGTCCCTGGAGCAGTGAAAAAAATCCATGACCGCTCGTAACCGTTCACCACCGTTCACCACTGTTTAACAGAAGTTGGCCTCCGTTAAAGCAACGCCGTAAACGCTCGGCCACCGCTGATGTTACACCCCCTCCAAAGGCTGCAACGATCAGCCAGACCATCATACATTTTTTAGTGTTTTTGCGCAGGAGCACAGCAGCAGGTTGTTTTTCTGTAATCTAATGTGTTAGAAATTAACTTAAATAAACAAAATATTAAGTCAAGAGGATCAGCAAACCTTTTAATGCCTCATGTCTGCTGTATTAATGCCTCAAATCAGGTTTTAAAATTTATTTGACTTTTTACAGTGCGCATTTGCGCATCGTCACCTCTCACACTCCGCACACTCGTTTCCTTGATAAACACGCACACACACACCAACACACACAAAACAGTTGTGTTATTAACCGTCAATAATAATCAAGAACATATTAAAATTTGTAAAATAAGTCTCCCCGGCTGCGCACCAGGACGGACACCCCCCCACACGGTCCGTCCTCACCCTGCTCATTTTATTTTGGGACTGCAGGCTCCACAGGACAAAGGTATTTATTCAGAAAATATGTTCGTTCTCAAATTAATTTTTGGAAACGAAAAACACTTGGTTTGCTGTACTTTGATGGAGGATATAATATTTTACCCGAATCTGTAACTGGCACATCTGGAGACGCTGCAGTGCTCCAACTACCGTGTTCACTGTTGTGTAGAGATTTATTACATTAGTTTATTTTTTTCACACCATTTTATATTATTATTATCTACTTGTAAACTGACAGTAGCCTACAGTAATTCTCTATACCTGGAGGTGACGTGTGAGCGCTTCATGCGCCACTGCAGGTTCTGCTGGGCTGTCCGACACGTCTCCGCCATCCGATTCCCCCTCACTGACCTCCTGTATCATTGCTAAAGCTTCTGTTATGCCTTTTTTATTGTCTTTTTTTTTTTTTTTTTTTGGGGGGGGGGGGGGGGGGGGGGGGGGGGGGGGGGGATTTGGTTGATATTTTTGGCCGATTGTCTGATGTCAGAGCTAGCTCCCTGTTCAGATGCGCGCATATGAACCAAAACAAATCAATCGCAGAAAAAAAGCAACACGAAGTGCGTCTTCTTTATCTTTTGGAGGTATAAATCCTTTGTAATATTATGTGTGTCATTGTTAGGACCTTATTTGCTTCAGAAACCTTATTTGCTTCAGAAAAACATACAAGACACATATTTAGGAAAAGTCAAAGAATTAGAGGACAGGGGAATTATTTTAACAGATTTATTTGAATTATAAAACCCAAACGGTCTGTCAGAACGTCTTGGCTGTTCTGGTGTTAACAACTGTGAAAAAAATACTGTTTTATATATATTACTTCAACCTTTTTCATTTATTATTCCATTCCACTATTCCACCAACCCCGTGTCCGCTCGTAAAACGCTTACCACCGCTCCACCGACGTTTGAGCAACGTTTAATCGCCGCCCGGGCAGCGCAGCGAAGCAGCAGTGGTCCAGCGTCCTAGATTGCGTTGGCCTGGCGGACCCGAGCGTCCACGAACTTGCGTCTAGCGGTGCCAAACTTGGACTGGGCGCTGGTGGAGCGGGGGTGAACGTTGCCGGGGGGGAAAATTCAATGCTCCTCACCACTCGGAATATTTTGTGCAGCTCAAAACTTTTGGAGCGGTGGGAGGGCCCCTCCGGTAACATCAGCGGTGGCCGAGCGCTTACGGCGTTGCTTTAACGGAGGCCAACTTCTGTTAAACGGTGGTGAACGGTGGTGAACGGTGGTGAACGGTTACGAGCGGTGATGGATTTTTTTCACCGCTCCAGGGACGCTCCAGCAAAGTTCGGGCGGTGTGACCGGGGCCTAAATTACTCAGACTGATGTCAATATGGGGACAAAAAAAAAAAAAAAAACCAAACGTCCCATTCGTTCATCTTGACTATTATTTGTAGTTCAGGTGAGGTAGAGATGATCTTGATCATGAGTAAAGGCAGGTTTACTCATGTTCACTCAGGAGAAGTTTCCAGTCCATCACAAGGCAATCACAGAGACACAGTGAAGGTAGAATACCCAGCACAACCCACACATGCAGGAGTGGAAGCCTCTGCTCAGAAAGGCTCCCATGGGACTCAAACAAGAGATTTTCTGATTTTGAGGTCAGCGAGCAAATCACTTGACCACTGTGAGGCAAAATTAGTCTGCAAAAGGTGACTCGTTAGATTCTGTTTAAAAACATGTTTAAATAGTGACCTGAGGTGTTGGAAGTAATCTGGATATTATAGGAAGGCCAGGTTCTCCCGGTCCTGGTCCTGGCCTTGGTTCTGTCCATATGAAAGTGTGTGTTCTCCATTGTTAATGTTGAGAGTGTATTGTTCTCTTGTTCTCAGCATGTGTGGCTTCATTACAAAAACACAACCAACAGCAGCCACTAGTGGCCTCACAAGAAAACTACCTCTACTAACTCTTTCATTCAGACATTGACAGGTTGGTAATTCACCAAAAATATAAACCTGTTCTATTAGCTAATATTTTAAAATAGCGATTTGAATTTGAACTTCAGAAGTTGTGTGTGTGTGTGTGTGTGTGTGTGTGTGTGTGTGCAGCAGTTGCAGCTGCTTTGTCAAGTTGAGACACAGTTTTCCAATGAAATCACGCTGAACTTGTCATTTTGTTTACAGGCTGTCATTTATATCTTCTCTCTTGGATGAACGCCGTCTGAGGAGGGAGAAACGTTACCGGAGTGAATAACTGTACTGGTGTGGGAGCTGCAGTGTGTGGCATCCACACAGCTAATATTCACACAGACCCACCACATCCAACATATGCATCCGTTCAGTGATTCACATTTCTGATCTTTCACACTCAAAAAGCTTTTTATTTATTTATTTATTTCCCCCCCAAGCAAGGTCATTGAGTTCGAGTGGGAACATCACACGTCTGGCTGGTGATGGAACATAAAAATGGAACTGGTGAGTCAGGAGAAATTGTATTGAGTCTTTTACAGGGAAACGGCACTGAAATTTATAAGCGTGAAAATGAAGAGGGGTGGAATATGCTACGTGAGAGGGGAGGGCCGGGGGTGGGCTAAATGCCAACTTTAATGCCGCCCAGATAAAAGAAACAACGTTCTCTTCAAGATGATATTCTCAGATTGTTATTCTTTCTGGGCAGGATAAAAGTTAACATTTTGATATTCAAGTCATTTTCCACCGAAGAGACAAAACCACTGCGAGACAGAAAAGAGAGTGGCCACTTAGAGTGCTTACTTCTCCTGCATGAATGCATCAATGAGAAAGGTTATCGGTTTGTCTCGGGGAATATAAAGAGAGGGCTGCACCCTGAAGCCGCTCACACTCCAGGATCTGACAGTAATTGACACAAGAATGTAAAACACTCACCAGTGGGCATTTCACATCAGAACTATTGAAAGCTACAGCAATGTGTCCTTGTGAGAATGGATTAAATACTCCTTCACACATTATACCTTATTCAATGACAATATAGTTAATGTCACTCAATCAAGATTATTATGTCATTTTAGGCCCAGTTTTCAAGACGCTCTCCAGTGAAAATGAGAGACATTCACTGGCCCTCATTTATCAATCTTTTATTGAAATGGTTGCAGATCTGAGTGTTGATCTGGGCATATGACTGGGCTCACGTGAGATTCACCAAACTTTCAGATCTGACTGGTCCCAGAGTTTGAATGATCAGGTGTTGATAAATACGGCAGCTGAAATTTATCGTCATTAACATGTTCATTATTTTATTTATTTACGCCCGTATGCTGTCGTACGTTCGTTTGATAAATGAGGGCCATTGCGTTTTCAGTGTCTGTTTTCATGACGACGGTGCAACAAGTCACTGGAAGCAGAACTTTTTGAGAAAGCCTCAGAGAGTGGAGCTTTTCAAAAACACCCCAACTCTGTGGAAAAGGGAAAACACAACTTTTCAAAAACATTCTGACTCCGTCTCCATGGAAATGGGAGGAAATCCAACATTATTAAAAATGCTCTGAATCCATCTTTTAAAAAAAGGGGGAAGAAATGCATCTTTTCAGGTATGCTCAGAATTTCTCTTCAAGTAAATGGGGAAAAATGCAACTGTTGTGAAACGCTGCTCTTTATTGTGCCACAGCAGTTGTAAATAGTTGTTCTGCACATGCTCAGTCCATGGACAATAACAATGTGTTCCTCTTGAGTTAACAGTCCCCTATGCAAGTTGTAAAAAATGCAACTTTTTCAAACAAAAATTCAAAGACATTTCCCACTTAAAACTTTGTGCAAACTTTTCTGATGTGATTTTTTTTTCACCTATTGATGTTCTTTCACTCTGGAAGCAAAAAAATATATATCGTTTTTATTGAAACACAGTTTGAAGCATACATCTATCTACATACACTTGAATAATTGATCTCTAAATACATTATTAATATGAACCATCCATATCCACACCATAAAGAATTTGTGTGCAATCATTATACAGTATATAGGATCTACTAATTTGTTTCCATTGGTGATTTCTTTTTCAATTTTTTTCTCTTTAAGCAGTTCATATGAGCTGAAAAACTACATCTTTTCCTCTGTCACTGGTCCTCAGGATGGTTCGGATTCTTGCCTCACAGTTTATGTCTGATCCTGAACTTTAACTTGTGATGCCTACATCTGTCCGGTCAAACTTTTCTGCGGATACCCTGATTTCCTCCCGCAGCTCACAGATGTGGATTTGTGTGATTGTGTGTCCCTCTTTGTGTTTGCCCAGTGATGGACTGCGTGATCTGTCCATAGTGTTCTCTGCCTTTGCTAATTGTCAGCTGGGATCAGATCCAACCCCCTACAAGCCAAAACTGGATTAAACAGTTTAGGAGATAGACTTTAATTTCCTCCAGAACTACACTGATGGCTGACGCTTTATAACTAAAGCTGTAACTATGAGGAGTATTTCCTCATCATAAATGATATTTATGAATGACAGTTATGTGTCCTGATGCTGACCATTCCTCATCCGCCAATGAAGCCGGATTGACTTTGTCAAAGACGGACAAATAACATGATGTGATTTCTGTTTGTGGTTGGTGAGAGACATCTGTGGAGTCGCACACTTTTGCTCCTAATTAGTAAAATTTTGCTCTGCTGCCCAAATATAAATCTTGATCAGTGGCAGATTTATGTCGGACCAGCTGTACTGCTGAACCTTACAGTCAGAAACATTGTGCATCTGTCCATGGCGTGCCAATAAATTATGCAAAATGCTAAATATTCACAGGCAAGTATTATATTTTCCTCCAATTTTCATGCATAACACAATGTGACTTTGTGAGAAAGGATCAGTTAAAGGGGCTGTATCATGCTTTTTTAGCTCGTCCAAACCCTAGAAATGGCATTAACATGGTAATAGTTTATTTTTGGCACTAAGAAAAAGTAATTTTGTGTGAAATAAAAGATTTTCTGGGGATAATTCTGAAACCCGGAAGAGAAAACGCTCTGGTTCACTGAAAATCCCGCCTCTCCCCCTGTGGACTTTGACTGACAGCGAACTTCAAGCAATCAGCGCTTCAAAACAAATGCTTCTCTACAAACAAAGACACGCGAAAACGTCTTTTCCTGTTAGAAACTCACCAAGCGCAGACCCTTCAGACCCTTCAGACTCTTGCTCTTGCTTGACTGTTGCTTTCAGACGATGGTTAAAGTTTATCTCCGTAATCAGAGTTAGAAAAAAGCAGCAACGCTGATTGCCGAGGGCCTGCGGGAGGGGGGCTCAGGGGAGCCATCTTCTCCGTGTGACGTGAACGTGGGAAACAGAGTGTTTTCACGGGTGCGGAAGGGGCTGCCTCTCTGAGCAGCACAAACACGAGAAAAGCTCAAACACGCAGGCATGAACGAAAAAAATGCTTTGGGGGTGTTTTTGGTGAGTACATAACTATATAACAAGGCTAAAACATACAAAAAGTCAATTTTGCATGATACAGCCCCTTTAAATGTTTTCAAAGACAGATGAAGGAATAATTCGTCAAAAGAAAATATTGATTCAATATTTCATTGCTATGGTGCAGTGATATTTAGCACTGCAATATCTTAACATAAATGGTTTCTGGTTCAAACCTCCTGGATCACACAGCCTTTTTTTGTAGAGTTTGCATCTTCTTTTTCCAAGGACTGCTGAGTGATAAACTGGCTGGAACGATTGATGGTCTTGTGTCTTTGTGCTGCGAAAACACTGAATATCATCATAAACTGACCTCTGTACCTGATCATACAAATACTGTGGCTCAGGTGGTACAGTGGGCTGTTTCTCAATCTGAACGTTGTAGGTTCAATCCCCAATGTACCTGTCCATACGTCTTTGAGCAAGACACTGAACCCCAAACTGCTCCCAATGGATAGATAGTATGTCTGACACGAGGTAAGCACCTTCTGTGGTTTGGGACAGGTGTGGCTCACTTGGTAGATGGGTCATCTGTCAATTGGATAGTTACAGGTTTGGTTCCCTGGATACAGGTCGAAGTGTTCTTCAGCAACAGTATTCCATGGCAATCACCTCTATTGGTTCAAGAATTTCCCTCTGGGATAAACAAGGTATTTCTACTCTATTCTATCACTGGAAGTGAAATCCATCATGACCCACCATGAGAGAGTTTGATGGAAGGACAGAGTGCTTTTTCAGCACCGTTTGGGTCAGCGATGAGAGTTGGTATGTAGTTGTGATGGTTGAAGTACGAGTAACCCCGGGATTCCATTGGATGCTTGTCTGGTCCGTCTCCGCTCTACTCCCACTGGATCCGTCTGCAGTACGGCTCCGCCTTGCAGCGAGTCAACGAGCTCTCACAATTTAATGTACAAACGCGCATATACAGACACGGAAGTTTACTATTTACAGAAAACTACATCCATTCAAACGATTAGAAGTAGCAAACAAAGATCTGGTGCTGACCTGGTGATCTTCCCTGCACTGGAGATAATTGTGATTCAACCTCAAGCACGGATAGGGACAACTGTGGTAATTATTTAGACCTGCTTGTTCATTTAAATCATGTTTTTGTTTTTACAAAAGCCTATGAAATTAAATTAATACAGTATTTTTTTTTGTTTGGGTTGTGGTGGTGGTGAAATAATGTAATATCAAATATAGTACAGCTTTATCTCAGAAATTGTTTAATACACTTTCTCATAAAAGAGAGCACACCCTTCACATATTATAAAATATTTTCTTATATTTTTTCAGGCGACAGAAATTAAACTTTGGTCATTAGTCAGTGTAAAACATTTTCTGTCCTCTGAAAATACCTCACCCCTCAAAAGTTGAAGAAATACTTGAAGTATAACATTAAAAGTATTACTCTACTGTAATTAACTCAAATTTAGTTAACAATATCATCAGAAAAATTCACAAAAATAAAACAATGCAATGGTTCTTCGCAAATGGGAGTTTTTTGTATAACACTGAAGATGCAGAGCACTTAGGAGTTTAAATCACCACCATCATTACCACCACAGCAAATAAAAGACATGACACACGTTTTATTTTGTCTTCTTTATTTCCTACCAAAAAAACAAAATAAATAATAAAAATAAAGGGTTTAATAAAGGGATGAAATATAAAAACATTGTACAAAAGACCTCGGCATAATCTCATTGAGGTACATCATTTTAAGCATGTTTAACATTGTAAAGTAGCATAAATACTAAGTGGCTGATGGACTGTGCAGTTGTTTTATGTCACAAATCATGTAATGTTTAATAATTAATCCGATTTAATCTCATATTATTATCTATTATTTGAGTATAATACTTTAAAAATGTTATTGATACAAATATTTATTTTGTCGTTCATGTCCTTTTCTTCTTTTGGCCCAGATTGTGAAGGTTCTATCTGCCTGCTAGCTACAACCAACCTGAAACTGTCAGTAGGAAATACTCTAAGTGTTTTTGCCAAATGTTAGTTTGAAAAAATATACGCAAATTTACTGAAAGATGTCATTTATCTAGGATGAGGAGGATGAAACCATGTCTGCTGCCTTCACAGAGGATCCAGAAAGTCATATCGAGGTACGTTACTGATTGTTCTCTTCCCATTAAAATTCTGAATACTCCTGTGGAACATAGAGCTTGACATTTAGCCGACAATGAAATATTCAACATTGTCATCCTTTTTAACAGATCATGGCTGGTCAGCAGCAGGATGGTCCCTCAACTTCCACATCACAGATCAACACAGTGAGATGATGTTCAGTAAACACCAGAGGTTCATTTCATTCAATTCATGTGCAGCTGTATAATTTAATGTCCTCTATGTATTCCCAGTTACCAGTCAAAGAAATTTACAAAATCCACTTACTTAACAAGATAGAGAAATCCCTTAAAGAACAGCAGTGTCTGGACCTCCAGATGAAGAAGACGAAATTGGAAATTGAGATACTGGAGCTCAAGTTGCAGGTGGGTTCATGGTCACAGGTGAATTATGTTCACTATTGGAACATGAACTAAACCCTTTATTTATTTATTTATTTATTTATTTATTTTTTTTTTGTAGGAAATAAAGAAGACAAAATAAAATGTGTGTCATGTCTTTTATTTGCTGTGGTGGTAATGATGGTGGTGATTTAAACTCCAAAGTGCTCTGTAGCTCCAGTGTTATATAAAAAACTCCCATTTGCGAAGAACCGCAGCGCAACACACAATATCTGCTGGGATGTGAGTGCGCGACTACGTTAGGTTATGTTGCAAATGTATGGACGGAGAAGATTGTGAAATGCAGCATATGGAGTGAGACGAGAAGCGGTACCGTTCAAAAAGATAACTGTCCGGAAACGCCAAAACATCTCTGCGCGGTCTGTAAATAATCTCCTGACGAATATTCAAATCACGCTGCAGTAATGCCGCTCCTTCATCTACAGGATCGCTGATAAAAGGACATGACATTTTGACAGCTGCACAAAAACTTGCCAGCTGACTGAAAGAATGAGGAAATGGAACAGGCTTGTGGCTGAAAGGGGGCGGAGCCAGAGAGAAACTTCAGGGTTGACTGAGAAAAACCTGCTTCCGACCAGGTTAGAGTCACAGAGTGTGTTACTGCGGTACCTCTCCTAGTGGAACAGGCTGGAGTTACTCCTCTGTCTCTGGTTTGAGTTCTCTCCCTTTGTGTAATTGAAATCTCAGAGTTTCCCTCATTTCCGGGTTATTCAACACAGAGTTTTCTTAAAACCTGCTTGGTGAAATAGACCCCAGGTCTTTGAGGCCCTGTAGACCACAACATCTCTACATCTGTGCGCCCAGATCTTTCTTACCTGATGAGTCCAAAATTCATTGGCTCCACACAGCTTTTTATGGTTTTCTGAGGTTTTACATATGGGTTCATCAGTTAAGGTTAGTGTCAGGATTAGGGCAACATGGAAAAAGAATTGGAGAATGAATCACACATCAGTGGAAATGCCACACAAAGATGAAATGTTGGTGTTTGTATTAGTCATGGAGCAGTGACTCTTCCAGGCTTTACCGTGCCGTTTGCTCAATGTCAGCTCCTACTTTCGTGACCTTTGTCGAAACCATTGAGTGTATGTTTGAAAAAAGAGCATGAGAGTGTGACAAGCTAGAGAAAGCAGAAACAAAAGTGAAGTAAAGAAGGCTGTAGCTACACAGCCGATGCCCAACATATTTCACCATGTCTGTGGGACAGTTTGAGATCCATCTGGTGATCGCATGCCAAGATGGAGGAACAAACAGTTATCAAGTCCGCCATTGTTGTGTCACAATTTCTGTTCAACACAACTTGATTTTCAGAGAAGTCCAGTCAATCTGCATGAGTTGAGGAAAAAATAATCCAATGTACTCATAATATCTTAAATATGTATGTCTACTACTGAAAATTTTTCAGTGCATTTCCTTTCAGTTCTCAACATACCAATGCAGCAGATAAACATATAGAAGAAGGCTTCTATATGACTTATATATCGATTCACTTCTATCGAGAAAGAAGATCTATACATGGATGCAAGTCAGAATCTACAACCAACTATCTTGTTAAAAACTGTTGTGACCTGCATCGCAGAGTTCGTGACATGAGCAGTACTGATACAACAAGCTTGTTAGTATGAAAATCTCCACCACACAAACAATGCCAAGTACACAGACATTCATAGGGACAGATGACAAAGTTGGATTGCTGTTATGGGTTTCACATGCTGGCTCTTCATCTCATTGTGAAACAGAATTCACCAAGTGTTAGATTGTTCACCAATTAGTAGGGAACGTGACCTGGATTTAGACTGTCGTGACACAGGTTAGTTTTACCCTACTGATGATGTGTTGTGGCAGTAGTAATCCTTAGTAATAATAAAATTCATGATGGAATTTCACTAAAGCGTTTTTTTTTTTTTTTTGGTTTGTTTTCTAGAAATTTCACTTGAAAGCCAAACACACAGAACTTTTCATGTGTAGTGTAAATGTCTCTAGGTTGACTTCTAGATGTCTTACCAACACATCTCTGCACCCCACCACGACTGACTAAGATAGGTGTCGTTCATGTACGTTGCTGTGTAGCCTCAAAAAAGCGTGTGAGAAATTATTTCGGCCTGTGACGTCTTCTCGTCATGAGAGCTGCTGTCACCCAGCTTCAGCTGTTCCAGCACTTTGCGTTGCTATAGTCTGTTCGGCTGAACCCGTATGGTGCAGAGCTGTCGCTCAAACTCAAGAAGACAGGCCACATACGGTCATGCTGTGCATATGTGTCCTGTCTGTGACTGAGCGTGCACAGCTGCTCCCATCCATGACAGCATCCATATGCATGTTTATACTGCTGGTTCAAAGAGTCAGTCACCTCCTATAGTCTGCACAAGGGTTTCAGTGTAAAGGTTTGGGATGATATAAACATGCATATATCCACCAGTGGCAGAGAAAACTGATAAGGCATCTAGGATTGTCTTATATTATCAATATCTAGTGTTTTTATCACCAAAAAATCATTAATATGGGGTTTATAGTATAATAAAGTCTGAAGTGTCGTAGCATCAGTGCTTTTCATGACTTATTTTTCGACAAACTGTTGTGATTCACTTTCTTGTCTTCCTGCACCAGGCTCTTCAACTTGAACTTTTACTTCAGACAGCGATTCTCTGCAATCCCAAGAGACTCACCTGCAATTGTTGCATCCTGCTGGGGTTTATTTGTAGGTGGAGGAAGCGATAACAACAGCTGCATTGTCGGTAACAGCGAGGGAGCTGAAGTAGTATCTCCAGTTGTAAAACAAGAGAGCTTTGCTCGCTTCCCTTTTTCTGTGTGTCGTGGCTTCGTTGGGTCTCAGTTCTGCAGAGAAATCTCTCTGTTTTAGCATGAGCCTAAAATATGACTGTTTCTTATCATTCTCATTTATATTTTCTGATAAAATTTCACGTAAAATGTGGTCAGAGTAGACAAAGAAAAGGGACCGTCAAAGAAATGACATGCAGAACCCAGTTGCTCTAAAACATGACTTTAAAGGGTTGAAATCAGGCCCTGTTTACACAACGTTTACAGTGTTTTAGTGCTTTTGCTTCAGGACAATTTCACGGCAACATTTTGAAGAAACAATGTCTGTTTACATGGAAATGGCAGAAATGCAGTAGTTAGTATGTAAGGCCACTAGCTGGTGATGGTGTTTTTTTTTTGTTGTTGTTTTCAAAAAACACCACACACACACACACACACACACACACACACACACACACACACACTCACATAAAAAATATGCAGGGCATTCACCTGCATCCACGTGCATGGTCGTCAGCCTCTCACCCAGCAGAGCCAGCCTGATGGTGCAGGACAGTGATGGCTTTCTCTGTCCCGAGTCGAGACTGGCAGGCGAACTGCAGGGGGTCCAGGTGAGGCTTGAGTCTCTCCAGAGCCTTCAGGATGTGGGACATCATCACCACCAGTCTGTAGTCCTCAGATCCACGGAATGTGGTGTCTTCAGCACAGGAGTGATGCAGAACGTCTTCCACAGCTCAGGAATCCTCTGAAGGACTCCTGCACATTGTTCATCTACCCATGCCTGTGCAGAAGAAGTATTTACCATGGCTGTGGTGCACAAGCATGATAGCAGCATTTCAGAAAAGATGTGTTTCCCCCCGTTTCCATGGAGTCAGAGCGTTTTCTAAAAGTTTCATTTTGAGAGCCATTTTCAAGCTGAAAACATAAATCAAAAATGTATGTTTGAAATAAAACTTAAAAACAAAGAAAAGGGAAATCCTGAATAATAACTTCAATTAGTTTAAATCTCTCCAGTCACTGTGGAAGCTAAGATGTTAAATTGCCTGCATTTACTGCAGTGGCATGATTATGACCTCAAACTGTTGAAATTCTACCTTTATTTTAGTTTCCTAGTCTTGCTGTAGAGAAGCATCTCATTGCATGATGCTGCCACCACCGTGCTTCCTTCCGTTAACTGAAGGTCCGTAAACAGTGTTCAACTTTGATCAGAAAATCTTTATCCTCCTCCCTCAAAGTCCTTTAAATGCAGTTTTTCAAGCTCAGAATAATTTTTTTTTCGTCTCATCACCCTGAAAGTCTTTGACCTCCACAAGCGCTGTTACATTGAACACTGGTTCAACTTTCTTAATGCTCAGATGAGCATCTCTTGCTGCCGTCTGTCTCTTTCAAAGTGATCCACAGCACGATCAATAATTTTCATGTGATTTTTATCCTCTTTCA
Organism: Salarias fasciatus; assembly: GCF_902148845.1. Classification (NCBI taxonomy): domain Eukaryota; kingdom Metazoa; phylum Chordata; class Actinopteri; order Blenniiformes; family Blenniidae; genus Salarias; species Salarias fasciatus. Next base: position 27,246,528 of record NC_043756.1, read on the forward strand.
CGTCTTCCACAGATGAATTCAGAAGGTCCAAGAATATCCATAACCCCTTGGTTTGCTTTTCAGCCTAATTACAGTCTGACTTGTTTGACCTCCAATAGAATTATATTCAATTCATACAACATGCCACATGTGGACCTCAATCAATTCCTAGTAGCCTTTCAGGGACAGTCAGAGCGAAGTGAATGTTCCAGAACATGGCTGAAGCTGTGAATGGTGTGGAAAAAAATGAAAACATGTTTTCACATACAAGACCAGAATGAGCAGATTTAGAGACAGTTTTTCCATTTTTTTTGTTTAAATCAAATGCCATAGCAAATCCTAGCATATATTTAAATAACTGGCTGAATGGAATGTTTTGTGGAAGTCCGACATTCTGCTTGAGTTGTATGGAGACAGTGGCCTATGAGAGCCTTTTCCCACCATGATGAGCATGATGAGACACTTTGGGGTGGGAAGCCAGTGTATTCCATCTGGCTGATAGCGTCCATCTATTTCTTTTCATTTTCTTTGACACATTGGGACTGATTAAAAAGACAAAATGGATAGCCGCTGGCAGCGTGCTAATTCGCTGCACCTTCACACGGAGAAGAATCCCTGCTTCCACAGATGACCTTCTCCCATGTAATTGTGCTCAGCCGCTCTTACATTACCCGGAGCCAGACAATCTCGACTGGACCTCCAGGTAAGTCCATTTATTTGTCCAAATAGATACTGAAAACCCCTTCATAGCGTGCTGGTTCAATCGCTCTGCCTCAGAAAATTGTCTTTACAGAATAATGCCACATGACTTCACACAGAAGAATCGTTTCATTTGGCGGCTTTCTGCCGTCCTCATGATCAATGATCGCTCCTTGATGAAACAGAAATCAGCGGTTCACTTGCAGCACATCAGCCGAGCTGAGAGGCTCAGCGTCGAGCGGCAATTGTTTAAATTCCTGACAGTGCGTCAACACGAACTCAGCTGCAGCAACAGTGACAAAAAGTGGGCTTAATCTGACTAACTGGGTTGTCAAACTCAATTACCTGCCCTGGTACAACACTATTTTCAAAAAAGAAACTCTTTTTTAGCTTTTTGTTGAGAGCTGAAGGCTGTTCATCAGTGTTTTGCAGAGAAATGTGACACAGAGCTTGGCCCACATTTCAAGGTCCTGAGGAAATTGAGTGGAATTGATGTTGTCCTGGCCTTTCCTCGCCCGCGAAGCCTTGAAAGCATTGTGTGTGAAACACTGTGCTCCACTCTCATTGTGGATCTGCCAAGTTTTTAACATAAAAGACACAAAATATGAAGACAGCCAACACCCAGGCCACCTATAGATTGTACAAATAGCCAATGTGGAGTCCGACAGGGGAATATTTTCCATGGTTTCCGTTCTGAATGTACAATGTTTAAACTCGATGAATGCAACATGAGCGTGGCTGCAGAGTCTGGGAAAGAATAATGGCAGGCACATTTACAAGTTTCATGTTGTTAGGCTTGAGATAAACTATTTCACTTTATGTAGTGCTCTGGTCGTTAATCTTGCTGGATTGCAGAGACAGTGCCTTCCCTTTCCATTTTATTTATCATGGCTTCACGCAGGAGCCCGGCTCCCCCCGCCAGGCTGTAACCTTAAGCACAGCGGTGCTCCACTTCCCCGCCTTCAGCCGCACTGCCTGTTTTAGGGTCACACCAACTACCTGGATATGCTCTCAGAGAGGAGCTATAATGGGGCCAATGATAGATTGTTGACACTTAAAGTAGAACTTGTAGAGGGCAGAGCGCAGTGGCGGCACCGGAGGGGTGGTTAGAGGTGGCGCAGGCCCCCTGGAAGTGGATGTTCCCCACTATCTGTGTCAGAATATAAATTTCCTGTATACTTATGAAGGAGTACACATCTTTTTTATATTCTACCTCGGCTGGGTACAGTAGGAATGTGAAAGCACTGAAAAATCTCACAGAAATGCACACAAATCATATTCAGAGGCAAGAGGGGAACCAAAAGAAGCAGGAAAAACATGAAGCAGCCACTTACAGAGGCTAAATATCTGAAAAAATTCAAGTGAAATATCTTCGAATAGGCACAAAACAACCTAAAGTACCATTTATACAAGTAAACAGTCCTTAAAGATGGACAGTAACAACAATGGCGGCCTCCAGAGAGTCACAAGTCCCACAAAAACCGTGCAAATTCGTGGCCTGGCAGGCAGACTCCATGGTTTTCAGCATTTTTGATATTGTCAGCATTTCTGATGTCATGGAAACATACGTAAATCATTTTGAAGACTTGCATCGTGAAAACACAAAACTTTTCGAAAATGAAATGATGTTTTTTTACTTGAGAAGTAATTTGCAGTTCCAATTCACACTTTGCACAAAACCTTTGCAAACGAACATGGAAAAACTAAGCACTGAACTAAAACTCTTATTCCACACATAAACATCACTCGTACATCAATTCATTTGCAGACTCACGCCTCTACAGATGCAAGCTGTTCCCACAGGAAGATGAATCAATCAGTGTCACAACAAAGTTGAAGAAAGTTCAGCAAGAGGGTCCAAAATTTATCGAAAGACACAAAATGATGAGACATTTATTAACAAAACAGCAAAAAGAAGTAAAGTAACGTCTTTTTCAGGCCTCTGTAATACATCCAGTCTAATATTCCTGTCAAAGCTTTGTATAGGATTCATTACTGAACTTTTCGGGACAGTAATTTGGCTCGAAGCTTCTTTCTCGCAGTGCTTACAGTTCCTCACACGGAGCCGATATGATTCTGCTGCGGTTTTCAGCTTCGCTGGGAAATAAGTTGCGGTGCACATAATCAGATTTCTCCGATATGAGATGTATGAACGGCGATAACCCCGGTGAGTCCTGATGCATGGGTCTGTCTCATAATGTGGGACGCACCAGTTTATCTCTTTGCTGTTAATGTAGCTTAACCAGCAGCCTGGGCTTGCTCTCCGCCGGCCCGCGGGAGGAATCTCAATTGGGATATTGACTTTGGGGTATTATAAGAGACTACATTAAGTCAAGGCAGGGATGTGACATTGCAAAGAAACTGGCTGATGACACTGAGATTATTCAGCGCCCTCTCGGATCAATTGCGCGGCTCAGACAGAGGAAATCCATCACATGCACTTAAAATCCCACTGACAGGACGAGGCGAGCTGCTCGGATTCCTCACACGCCACACGTTTCCTTATACAGAGCGAAACAGGCCTTGAGTTGTTTGCACAGTGAGCTTATGGAGCTGCTTGCTACCACTCAGTGCCTCACACACACTCGGCAGCGACATGGTGACAGCTGACGCTTTCTGCTAAAGTTCGATAGAGCAGATCTGAAGTGGAAAGGTGTGAACTTTTTCTTTGTGCCTTCAGCCTTTCACTTTTACAGTCGATGAGGAGGTAGCTGAACCGCGTCCTGTTGATGAAACTGGACAATTCTGGATTTGTTTTGCCTCCTGAAGTCTAATTTAGCTTTACGGCCTTGAGTGAAAACACTAAACTTTCAGTGTGTTTGATGGTCGGAGCCACTGAAAATGCTACTTTTCGAAAAAAAACTTGTGTAAACAGTGGAATCATTGCTATAATTCATGTTCACCACAGCTGCAGTAAAGCACTGTATTTGACTCACAGCTTAATCTGAAGCAAACACCAAGCTGACTGCCAAACAGGACTCAACTAAAGAGGAGGCTAAAGTCTTTTAAAGTGTGTGACAGGATTTTCGTTATTCTTCTCTTGAGCGCCCTTTAACCTTTTCCTTCAGCTGCTGCTGTAAAGAATGAGAACAGCTCAAACAGCATCGTCTCAGTGGATCCAGAGTCGATGGAGCTCACCAGAGGGACATGGACGCGATCTGGGAGCTTCAGCCATCCAGACCAGGTCTTTTCTGCTTCAGGCTGATGTTATAATGTGCCCCAACGAAAACAAATCGCTGTTCAAAGTTTCTCTTTCCCTCTGCTATCAGGCCTCTAATCACAAACCACACCCATTTTGAATCAGTTTTAAATTAACTTCAAGTGTTTTTTTTTTTTTTTTTTCGTTTTATCCTGCTTTGTTTTTTCCTATGTATTTTCCTTGTCTTTCCTTAAATCTTTTATCATGTCTGGTTTTATCTTGCTGGTCATAAATCTCCCTCTGCCTCATACGTACAGTGTAAATTGCTCCCATTGTTGACAGATCGATTAATTATTGATTCAGCTGATTATTTCTTGAGTTGTGCAATAAGTTCATGTATGAATGTGAGGCCACACTGGGCAATTGTCCTTTGAGGGATGAATAAAGTTTTCTTGACTCACCTCTAGGGGTGTAACGACACACAAAAATCTCGGTTCGATACGTACCTCAGTTCTGAGGTCACGGTTCGGTTCGGTTTCGATAGAGTAGGGAACAAAATGCAAAACCTAAATTTTCTTGCTGTTGTCCATGCTTCCCATGTCCGCATGTCTGTGTCCGCTTTGCGGCACATCACCGATGCCAACGCTCTTCTCTCCTGCTACATTTGGGCTCAGCTGTGTACGTTCCATGCAGGCGCACTGATCCACGCATCCTCGAGTTAGCTTTTCCGGCTCTCTAGACTGTTTATCTGCTCCTTTATTTCAGATTATTTATAGGAAATGAGGCACATACATTGTCAGTACGTTATCATTTAGTGTCAGAGTTTATTTAGCCTTTTTTTTTCTGTTTCTGAATCTCGGGGTGGCGCCCGAGCGATTAGATACTTTCACTCAGGGTGCGAACTATGGGCGGGCCAGGGGGGTCTCAGCCCCCCTTGATGAGACATGAGCCCCCCTGAAAACATGATTTGTGAAATTTTGGGGGGGCCCTAAATATTGGAAAAATGCTGTTTCCCCCATGTATTTCCTTTAATTTATTATTATTGATTTAGTATGATCATAATCATGGATTATATGCAGAATTAGGCCAATTTTAATGGATGATTTGCGCATCACTATTTCACTTAATAAAGATGCCGACCTGCATGCAGTACTTGTCCTCACCATTGAAGCGTGGGGGCGCTATGCCTTAAGCGTCACTTAAAGCAGACATATTCCCTCCGAGGCACGCGCATCCCCCACAATAAGTGAGCCCCCCTGACAGCCGCGGTATAGTTCGCACACTGCTTTCACTTCTGTGACAGACCTTCTCCTCCCTCCTGACAGAGTCTGCTCTCTCCGTCCTCCAGCTTTTCTCTGAGTTTCTTCAGACAGAGTTGCAGCCTGTTCGCTTCACAGACTCACTTTTCAAAATTAGCGTCTGTCATGGTTTGTTTGCTGTGGCGCTCTGGCGCATGCGTGTACCGGCGCGACGTGCGCATACACGCAACGCGGTCACAAAATCCGTCCTGCGCGCGGACGTCCGTGGACAGAAATTCATGACATCACGTCCCAGGGACCAATGCGCCACGCGGACATGTGAAGCATGGACGAAGCTGCTAGCAGTAGCAATCATGGCTGCAGGTGTAGCTGCACATGCTAGCGGCAGAACGTAAACACACGCACTATCTGGCCCGTGAGCCGGGGGAAAAAAAACAAACTTTGGCCCGTGAACTCAACCGTGCACAGTCCTGTACCGAACCGAACGGCCCGTACCGAAACGGTTCAATACAAATACATGTATTGTTACACCCCTACTCACCTCAGTACTAGTTGCTCTGCACATGCTCAGTAAGAACAGCGTTTCCCTTCGGAGTGTCATGACTTCCAGTCCAGATTCTCCTTGACTTGATATACTTTTGGGCAGAGGTGTCAAGAAAGTACTTTCCCGTGCCATGTTTTTGTTGTGCCCAGTCAGTTAACAAAGGGCTGGGCTGATTTGAATCACCTGCAACAAACAGTTCTGGGCCCAGGTGATCACAATCAGCCCAGCTCTTCGAGAACTGACTGGGTACATGGAAAACATGGCATGGGAAAGTACTTTCTTGACACCTCTGCTTTTGGGATTGACAGTCAATGTGAAACAATCCAACCTGATTGTCTGTCCGTAAGAATGTTCTGTTGTTCATGTTTGTAACGTTTTGTTTGAAACTGGAAGCTAAACTGAAGTGCTGAAAACTGAAAAGCATCTGGATGATTAATTCATCATAGTGTATCTTCCAAACCAGCATCTTTTAATTCTGGTGGGTTAAATAAGTTTTGATGTTGAAACGTTGAGATGCCTTACAGAATCCTGGAAATAACCAGCAAGAAGAATGGCAACAATTCTTTTATTATATTGTCTCACTGAGTTTGATTCTACTTCTGAACACCAATCAACATTTTGATATGCATGTTAAGCTTTTCTGTATTATTTTGAAGAGGTTAGAAACCCTGAAATATCTTCAGCATCAGAAAATAAGTCTGAGTGAAAAACAGCTTGAAAAATATGAACTTGGAAGTCAAAGAAAATGCAGATTTCATGCTTGACAAACACAAAATTAATCTTCCAAAGAACAGAGTCTTAATGCTTGTTCATGTGTCTTAGCTTTTTCGAATACTGCCTGAGCTCCAGACACCCTTCACTTATTTGCAGTAAATATTCATCTCAAGCAGTTCAGATCATCGTCGAGTACTGAAACTGAAAAAAAAGGGCTTGACCCTAATGACAGCAATTTCATAAATAAACCCAGAAATAAAGATAAGATTGAGTAAAGATACTGATCTGAAAGTGAGAGCAGTCATCCATGAACTCCTGATGCCGCTGCCTGTTGCTCATTGTTACAGGAACTTCTGAGGTCTGTGTCTTTCCTGCTTCGCTCTGCACTCAATGAGAGAAGTGATCCTCCAGCGTTGGCAGCGATGTGGCACGCTGCTTCATCCTGAATTATACCAAATGCTGAATAATTTCTGTTTGCTTTAAAACAACCAGCAAATGGATATTTTTACAAATTGAAGATAGGAGTGATAAAAAAAATGCCTCTTTTGGTTTAAAATAATTAATAAGGAATTTCGATACACTTACCAATGTCAGGAAATCCCATCAGAACAAACAGGAATCTGTGCGTGAGCACAATGAATTTATGTTCTGGCACTTTAAGGATTCACCACAGTTAAACTGGCATTTTATGACAGGAATCCAACACAAAATTCTGATTTCTGTATATTTATGTGTATTTATACATCTTCAAACATCAGAATCAGACTCGATTCATGAAAGAGTGGAGACGAATGCTCTCTTCTCAAGAAAATACAATTTCCTCTGCAGCTGCTGGGCTGAGAAAGTGGAAGCCTGTCGGCAGACGAGGTTGAGGTGAGGCGAAGGCAACATCTGTGTGCTTCTTTTATTATGAGCCGGTGGGCATATCTGTCCTGGCAGAGCGGCGGCAGCTGCTCCCATCGCCATCCGACAGTCTGTCTTCAACCCCGTGTAGGAAGAGATTGACAAAAACCTTTGGCCAAGGTCAGCCAGTGTGTGTGCGTGGGTGTTTGGATATATGCGTGTGTGTGTGTGTGTGTGTGTGGCGGTGTTGCCGAGGGGCAAATGAGTAATCACCGCTCTCCGGTTTTTCATTCTGGCCAGCCAGCGGTGGGCGGCGGTAATCTCCATGCCGGTGGTGAGTCTAACCATTACGGACACGTTGCGCTGTTAAAACTCACCCTGGGAACAGTCGACATCGTGCCGCTTCAAAACCCGGCCGACGTTTGATGGACGGGCCGCGTGTGGGAGGGAGCCAAGTCCCGCCCCCTGCGTTTACATAGCATGTCAGCTCGAAGTCTAACTAGCACGGAAATCCAGATGGAAGCGGCTTCACGGGTGGTTTCCACTTCACACAGACGACTGCAGGAACCGTCTGAGAGGGAAACCACAATATTTTTACTGTTCAAGTGTCTTTCTCACAACAGCGGCTGCTCTCAGTGTGAGTGGTAGTAACACAACACCTGGAAGTGTTCACAAAGTCCCAAAGCGTTTCCATAATACACACTGAAGTTTTACATGCTCTCAAACCTCTGAGGAAGTCACCTTCCCAAGAATTTTTTTGCACAAAGTGACACAATCAATATGAAAGGGTAAAACAGAACAGATCTTATACTAATAAAAACATTTGTCAGATGTTTTAAACTTGTCACCATAAATGTCTCAGTGTTTGCACTACGTTGGACACTGAAAAAAGGACAGGGCGTCTTATTTTGCATCCTGTTGATCAGTTTCTGCAAACAAAATCACTTTGGCTTCACTTGGTATCCAAACAAACCTGTACTGGATCTGGACCATCCTTTTTAGAGCAGCTATTCTGCTCTCCAGACCCTCAATCAGGAAAAATTTTAAATGCCGGCTGCTTTTTCTTTCTTTTTCTTTTTTTGGGGTGGAAAATTGTACTTTTAACTTCTGACACTTCTTGAGCTTTAAAAAGCATCCAAGTATGTGGAGTGTCTCTCTTTACCCTCAGACCAGGGCTTTTGAGTTTGGCATCATTGTTGAAGAGTTTTTACCCACTTCATTTGGATGTTTATCAGTCCAAGCACTTCTTTCTTTCTTTTTTAAAGCACCATTTTAATCTACAAAGCTTCTACATTTTGCTTGTTCTCTGTCCAGTGTAATTCTGTAAACTACCGGCTACACTCTTCAGAGGTTTGGAAGCATTAGTACGTGCCAATTCCCGCTCTGCTCCTTGGTCATGCAGAATTTTGGAAAGAGTGTGTTGGACTAAAAAGAAAATCCAACTGAGGAAATGTTTACACAACGTATTCAAGACAAAATGATAGAACTTTGATTGACTCTGAGCATCTCTTTACACAAAACGGTGCTAGTTCTAGAGGTGGGAGTCACTGCAATAAGTTTAAGCATTGAGAGTCAGTCGTAACAACAATCCAGCCTGGTTGTCTATCCATATGAATGTTCAAACCAACTTTTCTGACATTAAATCCCTAACCCCACCACTAACCCTTAAAAATCAATGAATATTCACTTGAAACGTTGTCATGTAAATAAGGTGTAGGTGTGTTGTTGCAGTGGATGGAGTAACAGGTGAAGAGGGGGTGGAGGAAGGGTGCACAGGATGGAAACAAGTGTCAGGAGCTCTGTGAAGGGAAGGGGAAAGCTGTGTTGTATGATTTAAAGACAAGAACACATCAGGATGTACTGGAGGAGTTCAACGCTGGAGGGGCTGAAGTTTTGACCATGAGTGGGCAGAATGGATGGATTAATAATGAGTGCATGATAAGGACAGATAAGTCAGGAAGTGAGAGAAACGAGGGTGGTCCCAGTTCAGCACCAAGATCAGACTACAGCCGTACCGGAGCTGTGTGAACTTCACTCTACTGTGTGGCTGTTGTACTGGAAGTTGACCAAACGTTCTCCACCTTACATACAAAGATCCTCAGAAGGATCCGGCGCATCGTGCAGCCTGAGGGCATCTTCAGCAAAAGATTTCCCACAAAGTGTAACCAAGAGAGCATGAAGACCATCATTATGTGAAGGCAATGGATCCAACCTGTTATAGGAGAGAGCAGCATCACCAATTCAATTCATTTAGTTCAAGTGTCAGATACAACAGAGGAAAAACAAAATAATTCCACATGATAGAAAGGAAAAATGCCATGTCAACAAGAAAGAAGCAAGCAGATCCAGATGAGCAGATCAGAGGAGGAGTCTTTCTCCAGATCCAGATGACTTTCTGCTGTTCCCATTGGGGGTAAAAGGTAAAGTAGAGAGAAGGACAGAGAGCATCAGGCAAACAGACATAAATCCTCTCGTTCACCATCACAGCCCCACACTGATCACCAGAAGGGAAAGGCAAACTGGGACAACCCAAGAAGACCTGGAGTCGGACCGGATCAACTAGATTAAAAAAAAAGACCTCAAGACTTTCAAAGTTTGCAGAAGCGTAGAAACTAGACATCTTAGGAGGAAAGATTTTAGCTTGTCAGTATCATCTCAGGATTCCTGGAGTTTGGATTAGCATACTAGCTAATAGAGGAGAGAGGTAAATCCACAAGGTGCCTTAATTAATGTACACACTTTAACTTTAGACAGTCAGACCCGTCGCCGGACATTCGTCTCAGGGGGGCCACATCAACTGTACGGGGGGGCACAAATGTGTGTTCAGGGGGGGGGGGGGGGGGGGGTGCAGTGCGTGCCCTTGCTAATATATTTGGGGGGGTTTAGTTTGAGGGGGCACAACATTTATTTGGGGGGTCTTTTTTTTCTTCTTTTTAGATAACTCGATCTTAAAGGGATTTTCTGTTAAAAAAACAAATGAGAACCTTAAATCCAAATCTACTCATCTCCTGTTTCCCCTTGTCTTCTTTTATGTGCTCACAGGCTGAACCAACAACAACCCACAGCCATCAGGTCTGTTTAATCAACTGCTTCAAATGTAAATCCCCATGAATCTGGATGAACTGGAGGGAAAAAAATAAATAGTTTTCGACTGCCGAGGCTGAAACAAACAACATTTAAAATGATAAAAACAAGCCTAGTTTTATGAAACAGGAGATAGAGTGACAGATTTTGAGGCAGACGGTGAGCTTGGTTGGTTTTTCTATCATGTTTTGCCGTCGTTTGTTCCTGAGTAGTGCTTGTTGAACAAAAAGGTTAATACTGGCATTCCTGTTGGCATTCAAGTGACTCAAGCAAAATTAAAGTTGTTTTGAAAAGCTTCAAACCATCAATATCATGCTTGCCTTTCTAAATCAGTATCAGTAAGCTTGCTAATTGATTGGACGTTGTTCTGGGCTCTTTCATAAGCATAAAACCAGGGTGTAAATTCTGGGAAATCCCCTTTAAGCATGTATACATGTGTATTTTTCTATGTTGGCAGCGGCACTGATGTGTAAACAAGCGTCTTTGGGGAAACGCCATTCACTCACAAATGGAGTCTGGCTCTGAATCAACATCTGAGCACATCATGAATGCCTTTAACTGGCAAACATAACAGGCACTAAGTCCCCAAAGCACATCATCAGAAAGCCTTCCTGATCAATAATTCACTGATGTCGACGCCGCTCCCGATCCAGGTGTACTCTCCCTACACCGTTTTCTTTCCTGCAAAAACCAGACAATCAATTCCACATCTCTGCATGTTTTATAAGTCTAATAAAAAAAAAAAAAAAAAAAAAAAAGAATCTCTGAGCTGTCAAGTGAGGTGCGGAATATTTAAGAGTTCAATTCATATCCCTGCTCGTGCGCCAACGCGCGGCTACAGTTGAAAGCCGTGAGGGAGCGCTTGGTGGAAAAGGTCAGGTATCAGCTACTCTGACCACGCCAAATGTCAGCCAGACAATCTGATCATTCCTGACCCCGGGGTGAGGGCGGCCGGGAAGAAAAATCAAAAGAGGCAATATGGAGGATGAGTAAAAGACCAAGTGCAAAATGTCAGACAAATATATGCTGAAATGAAGTGAGATATCAGTCAGAGATCGGCGTCGGAATTGTAAACTTTGTCTTCTCGCAGCACTGAGTGATAAAAACACGACCGGCGGCGGCACGCTACTTATTCAGCTGATGAGGATATAAACGATTAGTCTTATTTCTTTCTGGGGTGATTTTACATTTTTGCATCGGAGCGAGGCGGCGGCGGTGACGCTTCAGTGGATTTGGATTGGAAAGCAGCGAACGCAGAAAGCAGCCTCCTCATTAAAATGCAGGAAAACTAATGCTAACTGTTCATCTCAATGTCACACAGAAAGCGGTGACAGAATGCGAGACATTCTTGCCTTTTCTTTTTTCTTTCCCAGAAACCAATTAAAAACCTGAAATGAAGAGAATCAGAGGCAAATAAATCATTTGAAAAATCCCATTAGAACAGACAGAGAGGACTCAGCTGTGTTTTTAAAAGCCGAAAGGGTCAGAAGGAGGAAAAAATTAATAGGCTTCATAGGTAGAAATAAATAGACTGGGGAAAGGTGGCTCTGATGGGAAATGAGTTTTAATAAAAAGCGGGACGTTTTCTTCACAGTGCAGTAGACAGAATACAGAATCCGCCGGTATCAGCGAGTCTTTTGGCTGCCGGAGTCTCGCTGAAACAATCAGCTCTGAGGCGAGACGCTAAAACAACCCAGCCTCGCTGCTAACGTGGCTTCGCCCTGCTCTAGGTCGGATGATTCAATCACACAACATGAATAACCCCGATGCAAGAAGAAAAAAAAAAAAGCAATTACCCTGCAGCCCAGACAAGGGGGGCCGGGACCCCGAGACCACCGGGGCCGGAGCGGCGGCACGGGGGGGCTGCCAGCGCCGGTCTGAGCCCGGCTACAGTTTAATACTCCAACATCGCTGTTTAATCACACAGAAAACGGGAGGAGGGGGGAGAGGGGTGATCTCTCTGAAATTTACAATGTTTCACATAATAATCCGTGACATTTTTTTCATAAAAATGTCTGTTTTTATTGCTCCCACTCGCCAAATGATTCAGCGCATGTCCAGCTTGAGGTGGGTTTTTACAGCCGCTGCCGTAATCACCTGCTGTCAGAGAACGCTGTTCTTATTCTCCTCTTCATTTATTTATTTTTTTTCTCAGGGAAAAATGTGTGGTCGCACACAGATGATGAGGTTAAGCCATAATAAAGACGGCCAAACGGATAAAACCGTGAACCACACAGCTGCAGTGCAGGAGTTGGACATAGAAATAAATAACTGCTGCATTCAGGTCAGAGAAGTTCAGACCTCATTGATTTATAGGAGGGTCAAACAGAAGCAATACAGATGCAGGATTCAAGTGCAGCGCTGTAATTCTTCAGTAAATTATATGAAATATACGTCACAGTGTAAAATTTTTTATGCAAAATTAGGTTTAGCCAGTTCCTGAAATACATTTCGTATTAAATCTTTAAAGAATTCTTTATTTTCTCTTATGAATATACACCAAGATTGTGATCAAAGATCATTATTATTTCAGAAAAACCCTTCATGATTCATGTTGTATTTAAGTTTAATGTGTGGATGACAAAAGAGAAGTTTTCATGGAAACCATGATATGAAGAGAAACCCAGATTCATGGTACCATTAACAATTCACCCCGACAAGGAAAATCAATATAGATAGCAAACTTTACGGCCAATCATTGTCACAGTCAATCACGGTTTCTGGGAGAGAAGGATTCCCGGATTAGTCGTCTGGGGGACTGTAAATGTCTGCAACCATTTCCAGAGAAATATGTTTGAAAGTTTACATATTTCCATCTCAGCTAAAGTGGTGGAAAGAAGAAAGGAACGAGCAGATGTGAATATAGAAGTGATTTGATCTGATTAATGTGAGATATGAGGTTGAAAGCTTGAAGCATTTTTGGAAATGTTGCTGTGTGAATGGAAAACTTTTTCTGAAACAAAAACACAATTTATTTCCAAATGAAGCTTTAGGGTTTTAATGCTGCTGATGCTGATTAAATTTACTGTGGATGTAGGATGAAGTCATGATTACCTTTATTATCTCTCAGATGGAGAAACGTGAAACTTTTCTGAAACAGACACCCAAAAAATGACTCACTTTCACTTCGTTGTTTTGCAAACACAGCCTGAATTCATCTATGCTTCTTTTAATTAATTAGTTGTGCTGCAGAGTGAAGTGAAGCTTTTTCATCTGTCCCAGCAAATTTCGTACTTTTCACTCCAGAAGATCTTTAAATGCATAACGCAGAAACATTTACGCCCTCACATCCATTGTTGGCGTTCCCCTTAAACCCTCGGAGTGGAACGGGGAGCACGCCGCTGAAGTTATGAATGTGTTTTCAGAGCACTTGAAGAGGAGAGTGTGATCGCTGAGCGAGCCCGACGGCCCGGGGGAAGTCCAGAAGGAAAGCCAATTTAGAGCCTCTTCAGCAAAAACGATTGTAAATCTTCCACTTAATTAAAAGGACCTCAATTTACTGCTCTTATCTTTGGTAATCATGTTAACCAATCGAGGTGCTAAAAACCCATTAGGGGTATGGATTTTAATTAGCAACCCTGTGGATGCAACATAAAATACCAGTCCTCAAACAGGAATCCTGTCCTAACGGGAATATTGAGCCTGTTTGGAAAGATAACTATTTCCCAGAAATTCCCCTTCGGTTCAGTGTTCCTCCACCTGAATAAATCATCGTCTAGCAACCTGCTACACATCATAAAAACAACGTTCCACATCAAATCCATTGATCCCTTTGAAATGCGAGCAGGATTTGTGGGAAGTTAAACGGCACATCGGAGCAACTTCGGTGAACATGAATGTTAATGAAGTGGCTCATAATGTAAACCTTATAAATGCTTGATCTCTCCCAGTGTGAAATACTTTAAGTCAGATGTAAATTAGCGGCGGGTGTTAATGCACACTATTGGAGCTCGGAGCTTTACAGGAATTTAAATTGCTGCCTGTCACCACACATCCCCTCTTGAATTTATTAGCCCCATTAAACCCAGTGCAGCTGCTTCACTTTGACCATTAGTGCTCAGCAAATTACAGGAATCTTTGAAATTTATCACTCATAATTCATCAGTGTTGTTTCATTACTTTGCTAATGATTTAAGTCATTTGTTGCCTTAATTGTGAGATCGGCGCCACGTGCATGTGGCAGAGTCACACTTTAATTATGTGGTGTGAATCTGATTTACAGCTATGAGGCCAAATCCTAAAGATTGGCTTCAGAAGACCATCAGACGTGGAACTCGCCCTGATTGAGGCGGTTGATCCAGAGAAGCATATGGCGGAAAATATATATATGTGAATATTCTGCAGTTCACTCATGGGAAGCATTACTTCCCAAGGCAGCCGCCTTTCAAGTATGGGAGTGATTGCACTGGTGTGCTTCCACGAGCCCACCCTGGCGAAAGGCTGGACCGTACTGTGCCCACCCTGTGGCAAATGTCACTTATTAATGCATGCCAGGAACTAATTCATGGTTCTTATTTCACTTTAAGATGTATGTAATAGCTAATGGTCGCTGAGCTCTTTCGGCAATTAAGATGTAATTCCTGTCATGTTAATTAGGCCACATTTACAAGACGTTTCCAGTGAAAACACATTAATTCTGCATTTGCTTTTACAAAGCAATGTTTAGAAAATGTTCTTTTATTTTGTTAAAGGTGTAATACAACATTTTGATTTTCGGGTGGATCACCTAAATAATTGGTGGGTCTGTTTGTCAATCATTCTGACGAGCTGCTTTCGTAAGGCGGTTCTCCGTGCTTGCGCCCAATCAGCTTCTCCCTTTTGCGCATGCGCATTCAGAGTGTTTATGTAGCCGGTGAGCTTCTGAGCTCATACTTACCGATGGCGAGTCTGACATAATGAAACTGTAGCTGTTTTGGGAAAAAAGCTTTATTTATGAGCGAGGCGGATCGCAGAAACTGTACAGAGCCGTGCACGCCGGAGAAGAGGAGATCGCGCTCGTACACTTCCGCGTTTTCTGGGAGAAGCAGGAGAGCCGGGCGGATGGTCTGGCGCATGCGCGTTATTCAAAAAGTGAGTAACAGACGTGGGGCTTCGTCTTTTCGAGAAAATGTTGTATTATACCTTTAAGACTCCACACACTCATGTGCAGATAACAAGTCACTATAAACATTAACAATGGGAGAACAGTGACATTTGTAAGGACAGACAACCAAGTCACATTGTTATTGGGGTGACTGTCAACTCCAAAAATACCAAGTCAAGGAGAATCTGGACCGGGACCAGAACTAGGACCAGGACCAGGAGAATCTGGACTGGGATTTATGACACTCTGAAGGAAAATGCTGTCTTATACAGTATGTCTGATAAGCTTCAGCAGTTAGAGAGGCCTTTACACTCAGCTTGTACTTGTTTCCTGTCACTTTACGTCTGCTTTCTAAGTCTTTTATGAATATTAGAACTTAACTTTGTTGTAAATAAACAAACTAGCAGGTGCGGACGTGGGCGTTTCACGTTTCCTGGAGACAGAAATTAAAGGTGATAATGAGAGGTCGGGGACCTCGAGGAAACAGTGGTGGATGGTGAAAATGATGCCAGCCAAGGTTAGATCTGCGGTGGCAAGATGGAGGAGGAGGAGGAGGAGGGGGGGGCACTTGCTGCAGGCATGTGTTGCACAGTGCACACAAGCACAAGAGTAAGCTGTCAAGGTCTCAACATTTTAGAGATGAAATCCTACTGGATGGGATGAAACTAGTGAAGAAGAAAGCTCCTCTGTGCTTTGAAAGGAAACAATGTTTGATGTTTGGAGTTTGCCCCATTTCCATATTTCTCTGCGGTTCTTTCTTTGATCACTGCAGAAATAATCACACGCTGCAGAGGTTTGGTGGGTGAGGTCTTCCCCGGTGCGCTTCCCCTCCTCATGTCACGCCCCAGCGTACGCCCAGAGAGGAATCCCACATGATTCCTTTTCTTATATTAAAGTCTTAAGACTCCGAAAGAATGTGCAATTTTATTAGTCTTATGAGTTTATGAGCTACACTGTGAGAGAACTCGGGAACAATGACGGATTGTGAGATATTGTTCGTCACTGAATCGGGGGGCGGGGGTTGCGTACTTTTAAACATGCAGACAAAGTCTCTTTGAGTACAGTCTCGACCGGGGATATGTTTACCGTGAGACGAGAGTGAAATCCATGACACAAGTGTGTGACGTGAAGTTTTTTTGAGACTGAGAGAGATGAAAACAAAAGTATAAATGGAGCGGATTAGAGTTTAAAGCGAACACGACTGTCTGATCCGTTGTTTCTGCCGGATTTGTTCGAGCTGACTGCAGCTCGTTTGGCTTGTTTCATTTCATTTGCGTTGCAGCTCATTTGCCAACCAACCGTGGAGCAAGAGGACCTGGGGAGGAAACAAAAATAATCAAGTCTCGCGCCTCACATCTCACAGCAAGCACGAGATTGAAGGAAGAAAAGAACACATAAACGCCACACCTCCTTATTCTCCATCGGCTTTTTCTTCCTGCCACTGCTTTGGAAGTTTCTGCCGGTTCTGTGACATGAGGAAACGCCGTAAATCACCGGTGCGGTGGAGCTGGCTGGCAGCGGCCCAAGCAGATGGCAGCAGTGAGTCCAAAACCCAGCAGGACACCAACAAAACATTGTCTGGTGGCTCAGTCTGTGTTTTCTGACAGTACTCCGCCATAAAACCTTAATCAGGTTGTGTGGAAGTGTTTATTGTGCGCGGCTCGGTGTGCAGGCGTTATATTTCTCACAGCTGCAGCGACTTGATACTCCTCACTGATCAGCAGCTCCGGGGTGAATTAAGAAGGGAAGTAAGGTGTTTTACTTATTCATTTGTTGGACTGCGTTCCCTCCGGCTCCGAGTACGTACAAGCAGCTGAAGAGAAGAAAGAAAGAGACGTCTGAGATCTTCCACTTCAAATACCAGCTCCAGTTATCGCTCTCCTCATGTGCTGCCATCTACCGCACGATAGAAGATTCATGGCTTCATTACGCACCAGAGGTTCATGCATACACCAGCGCCTGCTTCTGTGGGTGAGTCGGCTCGCACGATGAGAAAATGACAAAAAAACGCCTCTCTAACTACGTTAAAAACACATTAAACATTCGTAGTGACGAAGCCTTTCAAACTGCGACCATCGTGGCTAGAGAGAGAGAAAGAAAAAAATAATCCTACTCAGCTACATCAGACAAACCCACAATATTCACACATTCATATACACACACTGGCCATTTTTCAAGAACCAGATACAGGAAAAGCAGTTTTAACAGGAACTAAGGTCTCGTTAAAATGTGTCATTTTTGCATTTTTGATTCAGATTTTTACCCAACAACAACAAAAACACTGAAAATGGTGTCCTTGGCATGCCAGGTCACGATGGGATGATGTTTGATTGATTTGATAATGAAACCACAAACAGATGCCAACAAAGAACAATCCACTCTAACATTAACAATGGAAGAACACAGGCATTCCTATAGACAGAACACGAAGTTGTAGTGTTCTTATAGTGACTGTCAACTCTGAAACTACTGGAGAATCTGGACTGGAACCAGGACCAGGACCAGGACAATCTGGACTGGCAGCCATGTCATGGAGGAAAACATTGTTCTTGTTGTCCATGTTGACCATGTGCAAAAGAACTACATTTATAGCAACCAACCTTGTCCTTTATATATTGTGTTTGTGACCCTAATCAGTCTGTATGTGTGTCATTGTTGATGCCTTCAAAACGTATGTTACTTGTATGTGAATTCAATTCATTGCTTGTATTTTCTTACTTCAACTTATGGAAAGAAGCTGAATTGGTAACTCCAACCAAAGTCTTCCTTGGTTGGATTAAGATGAAAATGTGGGTCCTTTAGTCCACGCTGCCCTCTGTGGGCACGACTGATCGGCATGCCGAGCCCGTGTGTGTGTAGCGCTCTGGTAATCACTGGGCGAACACAGATGACGATGTCAGATAGGGTTAAAGATAGCATTGCCTTGATTGAAATGCTTGTGCCTGCTGCTGATCGACGCTGATGTGACAGGAAGGTTATGACGACCTCTCACAAATCAGGGTCAACCCCCAAACAATCACACTGATACGTCCGTTTTGAATGTTTTCCTAAAGTTTCACCTCGTTTTAACTCTCATACTTTGATGAAAACCCCCTCAGACAGCGGCATGCATTAGTAACCACCGTGAAGCCATAACGTCTTCGCTGTTTCTTGTCCTCTGAGTTAAGCGCGCTGCCACAGGGATGTTTCTTTTTTTTTCCTGGAAACATGGAGTGACATAAATTGTGTGGATTCACCTCGTGTCTGCGAATGGTGAAAGCAAACAAGATAATATCTGGGCCACCTCTACATAACAAAGGGTTCAAGTTTGAAATATTAATCCTCTTGCCTGAGGGCTTGGAGTACCTGGAGTGCATGAAGGACCACTCATTGTCTGCAGTGAAGAGGAGAAGCGTGGAGTGGCATTCACACCGTGTGCACCCGAACGAGGCCTGCGCTCCGCTGGGCTGCAGATCAGCGCGCTGCTGCGTGCTCCTCGGTGGTCTGAGCCAGGAAACGCGCCTAATGGAGTGCAGTCCGGACATAAAGCAGCATTTAGAGCGACTCCGGGGGAACTGACGGCAGGTAAACATCGGGTTATTCTGAACAAATCGACAGACAGCAGAGAGGTTGTCTCAGAGTTACCGGCTTTGTTAGCCCATAGAAAAGATGTTTGTTTTTCTGTTGGTGTTTTCAAGCTGTATGCAGCGTTTCACTGATAATTTCAATGTCATGGGCAAATTAATTGTTGTCTCGGGGAGGAATATGAATGGTACTGAAAAAGGAATTGGAAGAAAAAAAACAGCAACAAAAGGCCACAACCTCCCTTGTTGTACCCGATGCCGTATAAATAAAGCTGAATTGAATTGAATAGACAGGCGTGGTGGGACAAGACCTCAGCTTCCAGACTGACAGTTGGCGAACCAACCGGACACTGTGGCGGTTGACAAGCACGGGAGGAGGGCAGCAGTGGTAGATGTGGCAGTACCAGATGAAATACAGAGCAGAATAAGGTAGAGAAGTACCAAGGGGTTGAACAAACAGCTGGAACAGATGTGGAGAGAACCCTCACACTCCCAGACCTCTGGTAGAGGATGATACAGATAACATCCTACAAGGGTGAGAGTTGGATTTTTTTATATGTAAAGAAAAATCCTGAAGAAGAAATAAATTAACTCATTTATTGTTTATTCGTATTCATTATATTGTTAAAGAATAAGGAGAGAATAGACTTTTATCCAACAGAACATGATATGTTTTGGTTACATATACTAAATTTAACCCACTGATGATACTGACTTCTTTCTGTCTTATCAAACCTTTAACATCTTCAAAAAAACACCCTGTAGCCTCCGCTGAACTCTCCTATTTATACACTTATACATCCGAGGAAGTCTTTCAGAAATATCTTTTTTCTAGCGAGTTAATCAGCTTCTCTGTGTTTAGCAGAGAGGCCAAAGCCGTCACTTAACCCCAGACACAGCAGGTGCTGCATACATACATACATTAATCAAACGCTTCCCATACGATCAACAGCAGGATGGATCATCTGCCGAGCAGACGGGAAATCAGCAACATAAACACCACCAGTCTGCACTTACAGCTAATCAGGCCTGAAACGCAGCCGTCACTTAAACAAACCTGTCGCTGTTTACACACGTGCCAATTAGCTGAAGTGGTTTCCAGTCGGGGATGGACGACCTTTATGACCACAGGAGCTCTTTTGATGCTGTCCATCACATAAAGCTGTGTTATTCCTTCAAAGAAGTCCAACCAATGGCTGGAGTGATTTTTATCATAAAACTCATAGGTTGCAGCTTTATAGCTTCAGCTGACTACAGTTCATTTTATATTTTTGCCTATTTTCAATGTTTAAGTCATTTTTAATTGATTCTTATCCACTCACATTTGACATATTATTTCCTCTATTAGATTTTTCTTTTATCAATTGTAAGTATTTATTTATTTATTTATTTATTTTTAGTTTAAGTTATTTTAGCTGACTGATTCTTTTTTACTGTTGGTGCTGTTGTTGGATGACGAGACACTGACAAAAAACACAAAGTCAAAATATTTCATGGTCAAAATTTGCCCATTCATAGTGAGACAACTTTTTTTTTTAACATTTGTAACCCAGCTCAGGCATCGGTCACAAGTTTGTTGCTTATTTTTGTGTACTTTTTTGTTTTTGTTTGGGTTCCTGTTTTTTGATTCAATAAATTAGTTTTATTTTGTTTGTTTTTTCTGTTTGCCACCCCTGAAGCTGCAATTTCCCTCATACTACATCACTCCTGATGGATGTAGTGTCTTCCGCCCGTGGTTTCTGGAGCTGGGATGAGAGAAGCCTTGTTTTCACCGAGCACCTCCGTTTCCTCCGGGCCAAGGTGCAGCAACTGGTCTGTCATAATCCGACTTGTAGCAGCTGGCTGTGCTCACAGGCGTGAGTTTAACCGCAGATGTGAGCCAGCTTGTGTTTGTTAATCGCCACATCTGTTGTTTAAGTGCGGCTGTTTTGGTTTCTTTTGCAAGACGTGTGACCTTCGCTCACCTTGGGACAGTGCAGCGCTGCACGGCTCTCAGGCTGAGTGCAATCGAACAATGATACAGTATAATGTACCTAAAAAGTTATTACCCTTTTTGTCAAATCTACTGTCACACCCAAATTCATGAAATCCATGTAGTACCGTGTAGCAGGTTATCAATTAGCTGAGATCGCTCAGTTTGTCGGAGCCTTTAGAGAAACCGTGTCCACAATCGTTACTTCGCATGAAGCTGCAGAAGGCTACAATGTCAGTTCAGATCTTTTTCAGCCTGCAGTTTTACAAGCTTCCTATGAATGGAGATGATTTTATTTTGTTGTTCCGAAAAGCTATGAGAAGCTTTCAGAGCATAAAAAACAGGAAGCCCAGTGGGGAAAAGAAGAAGGAGACAGAAAAACATGAAAGAAACTTCAATGGGATGTCTTTTCATGAGCCGATCATGCATAAATGGAGCTGACTGGTCGAGAGTGGCTGAAGCCAAACATCAACTGGAAACTTTATATTATTACAAAATGAATTTTACACGAGTGCATCTCATATAAATCAACTTTATCCAAGTAGAAAATGACCTCCTAGGTTTACCCTGGCGGCTGCAGGATAATACCAGAGTGGGTTTCAGATCGAGTTTAGTTTAAGGATGATGTGAAAGGATAATAAATCTTAATGGAAAATCAAGGAAAAACTGTGTTTTGGAGTACTCTTTCATGTAAGTCACAATTCCAGGTAGTAGCTGCAAGAAATCAATCTGAACTCAAGACTGAAGTTCACATTTGATCAACAACTTACACTAAGACTGGACGAACGTCATAACAGAGACAGCATCTCAATCGGATGAGGCCACGGGAAGTATGACCACAGCCCAAATGATTCATTCAGAGCCTTAACTACAGTATTTAACATTGAAGTAAGATTACAGCTTGAAAGTGTCTGAAACGTCCTGTCAATGACATAGTGTTGACTGGTGACAGCTTGAAGAGCAGAACTGTGGAGAACTTAATTCAGATCACACAAATCTCTTCTGAGCTGGATGTCATAACCTGCTGCTGTTGGAAATACAAGCAATTATAATTCAACACTTTGGAAATGTAAGGGCTCATTTAGTTTTTGGCATTTAATTCACTGTTCCACCAATCCCAGCTTTGGTGAAGTAGCTGAAGTAGCTGGTTCCACACAGAAAGGTTCAGAAACCTGGACTCAAACTACTGTTGCTTTAGGGTGAGAGTATGAACCACTCCACCACCTTGTACTCCCCTGGGTTCACTGTGTTTCTATGTTATTGTGACTTGAAGATCGGATCACATATCATCAATTCATTCGAGGAATCGTCATGGTATGTGATGTGCACAGTGCCACTTAGGATCATGTATACAGTGTGGTAAATGGGGCAATATTACAGTTTTACCATGGCAGACAGAAGTGTTCCCACTCACACCGAACACTGATGGATTCTGACAATGGCACTGTTGTCTTTCCTCTTTTTAGATGTCAATATTTATGATGTGCAACATGGAAAATTCATAGTCCTTTTCATTGGCGTCCTTGACCCGCTCGAAGGCTGTGCTGCCATTCTTCTCATCGCACTGACAGCAGTACCTCATCACCTGCTGCTTTTCATGAAGCTCAGCAGAAAGTAGGGAAAAGAGGCTGTGCAGGATCACTCCCGCTGATGGAGTCATAAAGAGCAGTATGCTTCACAGGCTGTACAAGCTGCCTAAAATATGCTTTTCCAAACTGTCCGGTGCAAAATAGCTAAATTCCACTTCCTGGGGTCTCTTCAAAAGCATATTTTCCAAGAGGTTCGACGATACAATAACGTGCCATTTCAAATAAAACGTGAGTGTGGCCACTGCTGCTGAATAATGAAAAGCAGAGCTTCCAGTCATCCTTCCTTTCTCATCTCCTGCCATCTCATCTCGTGGCGGCGTTTCATCCATTTCGCCCCAGAGCACCATAAAGGTGGCAGGCGGCCCTCGGCTGCTCGCGGCTGATGTGGAGTTTGTGACAAGTTAACCCCGGGACTAGTCAGCTCGGCTGAACGGAATGAAACAGGAGCAAGCTGTTGTGGCCCATCAAGTTTCGAGGCACATTACCGAGGAAGAGACATACCGGAAAACAGCTGCCGCGGCAGTCCTTTGTGGAGCTGCCGACTGGTCCCGCACTCTTTCACTGAGTCCCCATGTGGCTCTGGTGACACGTCATGCAAATCCAAATGGATGCCCCCGACTTTATAGGGGAAAATTAATTTGAATTTTCTGCATTTTGAGCAGCCTTTTGCAGCAACGCCACATGGCACCATATGGTCGATGCACGGAGCCAAAGGAGCGGTTGGGAAATGTTAACACAGTCATATTTGACTGGACAAGTTTTATGAAAGCGTACAAACTGCTGGAAGACTGAAATTTCTCACAGAAACCAAATCCTTACAAGCATTGAAACTGGAAACGATTAAATAAAATGTGTTCAAAAACGGTCTTTTCAAAGAAATCACCTCCAAATCAGCAGCGTCTTCCAGTGTCTTTGTTCCTCATCTCATGCAAGGCCACAGTTCTGCACAAAACCCTGTGTGGCCCATTCATTTCACAATACAAAGAAATCGAGGGTGACAAGCTCTTCCAATTGCCCAGCCTTTTCCAACTGATTACACATTTCTGACTGCTGTTTAAAATTGCAAAAAAAAAAAAAAAAAAAAAAAATTAAGCAATTTGCATATTATGTAGCCTTCACCTCTTTTTCCCTGAACAATTGTGTGAAGCTGACTGATGCACCCGAATTCAACAGAAAATTGATAATGGCTCCACAGTGTGCCATCAGAATCTATAAAATTAGGGAAGAGTGATGTGTACAAAAAGCAATCTGTTTGATGAGCGCTTCGAAATCAATTTCAAGCAACAAGGGTCAGAGCAGCCTCCCTTGATTCAACAATGGTACTGTAGCTTACTGCTCCTGCAACTAAATGGCGGTGGGTAGACACATCCAATTACCAAGCATAAAACACTCCTGACTCCCTCCTAATTATAAACCCTTGTGAATAATCACAGCCCACTGCAATTAATGGAGCTACTCTTCAGCACAACAGTGGAGGGAGCCGCAGCTTGCTCTGACGACACTTTTTAATTTCGCAGATTGCATTAGGCCTATCCATTTTTGAAATTAGACTTATGAAATGTGACTGACCTTCTGATGCCGCACAGGCAGGCTCTGATTGAAAATCCATCTCAACCATACCATATGAAAAACACCATCAACACTTGAGACATATGCTTGAACAGAGTTTGGAGATGCCTAAAAATGATGACTGTGAGACCGCATCAGTACATCCATACATCTTCTATTCCATCTTATCCTGCTCTGGAGCAGGGCACTGGAACAAATCCCAGCTATGGCCAAGGGCAAGAAACACCGGACAGGTTGCCAGTTCATTACGACATTACATAAACAGAAACAACTGGAGTACCCAGAAATCACTCACACCTACACAAGGAGAACATGTAAACTACACCTAGAAAGGGTCTGCTGATATTTGGACCCAGGCCCTCCTTACTGTGAGCAGAGAACACAAACCACTGCTCCTCTGTGCAGCCATGAGAGTTGATAAAGACTCACACATTACTAGAAGCAAGCAAAACGCCTTTTTTCACCTTGTTCAAATGAATTGAATGGACCCTTTGTGATGTTTGTTGTGACAAAAAAAACCCTAGCAGTCCAGAAGTCTATAAAAAGTTTCCATTAAAAAGTGGGATGACGTTCAAACAAACAATATTTCATATTCAGTTATTTAACAGCTATTAAAAATATGGGTGTATCTCATTCTATCCATCTTCTGTCCTGCAAATATCCAACTGGGGAAGCTGGTTTATCTGAAATCCACTTTGGATGGAAAGCTCCAGGTACACACTTGATAGATCACCAGTCCATCGCAGGAAACAAATTCCGAAATTTCATTTAATCTTATAATAAAGTAGTTCCTCATTTAAAAATAAGGTTATCATCCAGCACAGAGCACACGGTCCCCTGTTCTCTCAATGAGCTGTGGTCTTTGTATGCACTGTTTTCATCTCCATCTATAGAGCTAAATTCATCAGGCTCCGCAACACATGTGATCACAATAACTCAAAATGTCACATTAACCGTGTGTGTCTTCATCTCCTCTCTGACCTTCACACTCTGTTGTTTATCTCTTTAATGAACGCTTTTCAAAGTGTGCCGTAGTGTCGCGGAAATAGCTTTGAAAAAAGGTGTTTGTGATATTTTCATGTAAATTGTATGCATTCACAATCCTGCCTGCTAAAGCGGAATACTTGTCGGTCTGAGATTAGCAGCCATTATCAGCAGGAGAACCACATGATCAATATCAGACATCTAACGCAGATCAATTTTTTGCTCATCCAATTTAAACAATTATTCCAACAAAGGCCAGAATTGATCAGAAGTTGAAAACTCTTGCTGACCATAGTTTCAGGTAATAAATGATGAATGAAGGCATCAATACCTCACTGCCGCCTCGTGATATCTTCCTCTCACCAGAGGTCTCTCATCAATTTTGCAGGCCAGTCACCATCAAGTCCGAGCTGCAATATAATCTTGGGTGACAGTATTGGATCAAAGTTGGGAGATTGTATGGTGGAGGCTTCTCATATGGGGATTTTGAGGCCCTTGAGCTGCGACTGAGGGACCGATGAGAACTCGACTCCCAGCAGCTCAATGCAAAATGTATTAATGTACTGTGTCACCACCAAATATTGTCCCCACACACCGGGAAGGTAACAAAGAGGAAATCAGGTTACAGGTGATACGTATGTTATTGCACAGTATGTTCTCCCAGTCCGGGATACAATACTGTGACCTTTGATCCTTTGGAGTCTGTGAGGGACTGGAAGTAGGAATGAAGTGGACCTCTTCAGAATCACCACTGGCAGAGTCAACATGCACCAAACAGAAGAGAGTCCAGAGGGGAAGATGTGATTTTAGGTGTGATGATCCACAGAGCTTTCAGAATTTACCTTTAAACATTTAAGAGTCAAGTCTTCAGAAAATGGGTGGTTTGTACGAGCATTCATGATTTCTGTGACTCTGGCTTGATGTGGAAAAAGGAAACACAAAAGGAAAATCAGGTGGAAACTGGTTCTGCAAAGTTCTTCACTTTCTTCTCTACTCAAAATTAAATGCTGGCCTTATTAACCATCTGACTGAACTAAACGCATATGGGAGGGCAAAACTAAAACCAAAGACCTGAGAAAAAGGGACACACTTTAGAGCTACTAAAGCTCTGGGCTCCCAATGTAGTATTCTTAAACACCAAAGATGCAGCACAGATATTGAAAGTTTCAGGTAATGAACATCTCTCGGCCCGAGCCACCAGCATATTCTACTCCTGTCCCTCCTCCTGAATAGGGGCGTGGCTTTAAGTGGGTTTAAAAAGTATCATCTCTGGTGCCGAGCAGCTGTCACACAGGTCCATGGATGGACCAATCAGCTGTCTGGTTCTCTCCAAGGTTTCTCTTCAGCCAGTGACGTGTGGCTACGCCCACGGCAACCTGTCAGATTGTTCAAACAGCTGACAACGTTCAAACAGAAGATGAGGTGAGGCTGCTGAGGCTCATGCTGCTCCCTCTCTGAAAACATAAGACTGATGGTTCAGGAAGATTTAACACAACACAGTCATCAAACATCCGCTCTTAAAGTGGCAGTAACTGACAGAGAGCACCTTTAATGTGAGCACGATAATTGTTGGTGACTGTCTGGTTAAATGTGGTTCAAACCCAAGTAGTTTGAAACATAAAGACCAAGATTTGGGTTCACTTATCAGTGTGACTTCAAAGCTTTTCCACTGCTGGAGCAGCCCGCTTTACACTTTTAATCACGTTTACACACATGCGCACACGCGCACACACACACACACACACACACACACACACACACACACACACACACACACACACACACACACACCATGCAAGGTGCTCAATCCATACATTAGGAGCAGCCTGGGGTTCAGTGTCTTGCTCAAGGACACATAGGTTCAACAGAACATTGCTAAAGTATCACAGTTTACACCAATTTGGGGAAACTGGCAAACCATTTAGATGTTGATCAGGACAGCAAAAATGGTCCGAAGCCCCAAGATAAGGTCACAGAAGAAATGTTACCATCAAGCAAACACAATCAGAAGACGATGCACACATGTCTACCTGAACTCTGGACAATGAAACTACAGGTCACCAATTCTACAAAAAAAAAAAGAAAATTACAATAATGAACAAAACATACTGCACTACAAGCATTCCATTTCTCACTGTAAAACTGATCAGTACACCAGTCTCATCACCACCAATGAAGGAAACACTAAATCACTATTCTCATTGCTTGATGACTTCCTCTAGGCTCCCCACTCTTTACCCTCACACTTCTACTCAACTAACACTTGTAATTTTCTAATGGTATTTTTCAATAACAAAATCATCAAAATTACCCAGCACTTCTTTTCCAGTCCCCCACCCCTGTCCACTCCTGAACCTTTCAACTGTCAGGCCTTTCCTTGCTTTCAACTCGTCAACTCCTCTAACATCTCGGACCTAATCCAGAAATCCCCGACCTCCGACATGTTGGCTGAACCTTCTACCCCCCAATCCCTGGTCAAATCCTGCCTCTCCTCTCTGCTTCCCCTCATTTCTGTCATTATCCGCTCTTCTTTATCCACTGGTATCATCCCCTCACTTTTAAAAGCTGCAGCTGTCAATCCAGTACTGAAAAAACATGGTTCAGATCCTAACAGTTACAATAATCCTTTCCTAAACCCATTTCCGAAGAAAAAGAAGTGAAAAAGTAGTATCCTCTCACCTTCACTCACTCGTTCACAACAGCCTCTATGAGCCCTTTCAGTCTGGCTTCTGCCCCGTCACAGCCCTGAAACTACCCCATTAAAACCACAAGTGATCTCCTCACAGCTGCTGACATTGGTTCACTTTCCATCGTCACCCTCTTTGATCTGAGTGTGGTCTTCGACACCATTTCTCATCCCATCCTCAGTAGACTGTCCTCCATCGGCATCGCTCACACACCTCTTCAGGTTCTACTCTTAGCTCACAGGCCGAACTCAATTCATCCAGCTTAAATATTTCCCATCCAACCCTTCTCCAGTTGACACAAGTGTGCCCCAGGGCTCTGTCCTGGGTCCCCTCTTCTTCATCACCTTCCTCCTCCCCCTCGACCACATCTTCCATAAGTTCAACATCTCCTCCCACTATTCATTGATGAAGAAGAATGAAGGTTGCCTGTTCTCGTGGTTGTTTGAGAACATGCTTTTCATGAGCTGCAACGACAAATCAGACATCTCCTAATTAGTGGAATGTAATCTAATTGTTATTGATGCTCAGTCCTGCTCATAGAGTGCATTACTTTTGGGGAAACCCACCTGGCATGAAAAGATTTGCTTCATCTATGGATGTCAATGTGCTTCTTCAGGATTGTTTGGAACTTGGCTGTACAGTGAAGTTTGGTAAAGTCCACACTATCACAATAAAGGGTAGCTCCATAACTTAATGGAAGATGGATCTGCTATCTGTCAGCATGAACGGCAAAGTGGACTGCCTGTGGTGCAACGACATGCTTCCCCTTGGTCACATCATTCAAAAACATAATGTTTCATTCCACTGATACGCCAACAACACTCAATTATACATAAAAATGGACTCCACACTCCCCTCAACTCTGCTGTCAGCACTTTGTGTTTGCCTGGAGGAGATAAGGGCATGGATGTCTGAACATTTTCTTCAACTGAACAGCAATAAAACAGAAGCCATCCTGATTGGTACCACACGTCAAACACAGTCCCTCACCCTCAGCAGTCTTCCCATTTTTGGTCATAACATTTCCCTGTCATCCTCTGTTAACAATCTTGGAGTCATCTTTGACCAGCTCACTTTTGAAACCCATATTCGCCGCCTCTGTAAAATCTCTTTCTTCCACTTCAAAAACATCGCCAAACTCCGCCCCTCCCTCTCCCAACCAGATGCTGAAAGGCTGATCCATGCCTTTATCTCCTCCAGGTTGGATTACTGCAATGTCAATGTCAACTTTATTGCTATAGCACATTTACATTTACAATGCCCTCCTTGTTGGGATCCCTGGCAAGAGTCTGCAAAAGCTGCAGCACATTCAGAACTGTGCTGCCCGGATCCTGACAAGGAGGCGCAATTTTGATCATATCACACCCATACTCAAAACTCTCCACTGGCTGCCAATTCAATAAAGGATTCAAATCGAAAGTTCTTTTTCTCAGACCAGCGTGTTATTTGTTTGTTTACCTTACTGACAGTTTCAACGGCTGTCAGCCATCTTCCTCAGAGTGTTGTCACGTGATGTTGTGACGTATCTTGTCAGCTGATTTATACAGATTTTGGTGCTATTCTCCCACTAGTGGAAGCGGGGGAACAACTCAAGTCGGCCATTTCAGATCATTGTAAAAGAGAAAATCACATTATGGATTGGGATGGAGCGAGAGTTATCGGGACAGAAGAGAATAAACACCGACGCTGGATAAAAGAGGCTATTGAAATTCGGGAACGTGTCCCCGGGACAGTTAACCGGGATGAGGGGGCCTTTTTGCTTTCACACACCTGGGATGCTGTACTCAAGAAGTCAGACTGCATATGGCGCTGTTCTCCCACTTCCACTAGTGGGAGAATAGCGCCACAATCTGGATAAATCAGCTGACAAGATACGTCACAACAACAGCACGTGACAACACTCTGAGGAAGATGGCTGACAGCCTTCGAAATCGTCAGCAAGGTAAACAAACAAATACCACGCTGGTCTGAGAAAAAGAACTTTCGATTTGGATTATAACTTTGAGGACCATATGAACCTTTTTGGATCAATACAGGATCCACTACAAAGTCTGCCTCCTCACTCACCAATGCCTACATGGAACTGCCCCTGCCTATCTCTGTGAACTACTTACATTCCACACCGCCACACGAAGTCTCTGCACCTCCTCCTCCTCCTCCTGCCTCCATCAACCCAGGACTAATCTCTCCACCATGGGAGACAGGGCCTTCCAGGCAGTGGCCCCTCGGCTGTAGAATGCTCTCCCTGAGACCCTGAGGGCCCCACCAAGTGTGGAAACCTTCAAAAAAGGCCTCAATACATTTTTATTTAAAAAGGCCTACGAGATCCATTGTGTTTCTATTATAGTGACTTCGAAGTTTTAAATGTTATTTTTGTTTTGTATTTTTGTCTTTGACAGTTGTTTTTAATCTCACTCTGTAGCACTTTGAGATTTCTTCTGAAATGTAAAGCGCATGACAAATAAAATGTATTATTATCATTATGGAACAGAGGTCTTTGATTTTTCCAGACTCTACACGGATGTGAGAATATGGGCTGTATGCAGCGGTGGAAAGTCCTTGGTTGCTCCTGGAAGTATCCATGTGAACCGTCACCTCTTCACCCCTCTCAAAGAAGTATTTTGAATATGAATAGAAATCATTAATTGAAATTTAAGAGCAGCAGCAGCAAAGCTGCAGAATTATCCCCAGCACCAACCAGAGTCCGGATAACTGGGCAGTGTCAGACCGCAATCTTCTGGCCTGAACAAGGCACAGTCCTGTCCAGGTGCGCAATGGAAATGAAATGAAACACAACAGAAAGTCAGAAGGTAGAAATTAATAAAAGGAATGAGCTAAAGGGAAATAAAGCAGAACCGAAGCAATAAAAGATAAAACCACGGCTCAGGGACTGGTGATCGTGGAGTGCCAGACAGTACAGTGGGCCACTACAAAACAGGTTTAAGTCAAATAAAAATCAATTAACTTTATGGCGCAGAACTCAATACGTACTTTGTGGAATAACCCTTTATCATTGGAGGACACAAGCCTTAAGGTGCAACTAAAAATTATATTGATACTAATCAGCTGGAAGTTGAGCAACAACAGAGAACCCTGAGCTGAATAACATAATGAAGTGGGCAGTCAGCTGTTCACGAGAGATCCCAACAGGTCACTTGCTCTTCCCAGCATGTGGTCATGCTGAAAGGGGGACAGAGACCGGGTGACCAATGTGGGCATTACTGCACCGACAAGGAAAAACTGAGGAATACTGACTTTAATAGAGGAGACAGGAAACTCTGAGGCTGTAGCACCAAACACAGGACGGCCACGCCAACACACACTGCCACACTAAACAAACGATGCCAAACCACGACGACCATGGGAGCGAGCTAACAGTGGAGGAGAAGTGTTCCGCTTTGACACACCTGATTAGATATGAGCCCCCAGCGCTCATAGTGGTCATTAGTAAAATAACCTCCGGCTACACGATCAGGATGGTGACTCAAGATGTTTTGTCATCTCTTCAAATATTTAATAAAGTGAAGAATTTCATCACAAATGGATGTTTTTACACACAACACACTGTTAGTAAAATATGTGTAAAATAGCTTGTATCTCATTGTGTGTGCATCGAAGCCTGATCTGTTCTGTCTGTTCTTGCCAAAGAGCTACAGAACTGCCCAAAGTAATCCACACTGCTCCACTGGCCGATGTGTCCCTTCATCACCATGAACACACACGCACTCGGGTTTACTTTGAGTCAGTTCCACATACACATATTTACATTGCAGTCTTGTTGCTGGAAGCAGTCTCTTGGACACCAAATGTGGATTTGTCCCCAGCTGGAACTTATTGACCATCTCAATAAGAAAAAAAAAGGGGGATGAAAATGGAGTCACATTGTAGCTTTTTCTACATTAATCAACTTAGAGGTTAGTGTTGCACATATATAACACAAAAAATGTTATATTAGCTTGAGCTTTTTGTCATGAGACGAGTTCACAGGAGGGAGAAATAATAATATCAGCCTTATATTTTAATAATGCATTTTCAAGTCCCACCATGTTCTATTCCCCCAGCATGCACCATTTCCTCTTGTTGTAGGAATGATTGTAGAAAAAGAAAAACAGTGTCCTGTTGTTTTAGGAGGATACAGTGCAGTTCTTCTTCTTCTTCTTTTTTTTTTTGAAAGGGAAACTATGTATAAATTTTTAAAAAACTTACATCTTCAGCAGGGAAGCAGCGGGCTCACACAGAGGAGAGGAATAGTAAAATATTATGATGTGGACAAAGCCTTCCACCAGAAAAACATGTTATTCGGGCCAAAGAAAGAAAGAAAGAAGAAATGTGAAGGTGGTTTCAAACTGTAATTTTTCACCATCTGCGAAACAAAGACAAACAATCATTATATCTCCTAAAATCTGCCACAGAGAGCCTGAGCTCGTCATCTCTTTCAGGAATTTCATGACCACCGTCGCGCTACAGCCTCCAGTCACAGCTACTGGCAGCCAGGAGAAAAACAGTAGAAAATGTCATGATGGTCGAAGTGAAACAAGAGCACCAAACCAGTCGACTGTAGAATTTCAACAACGTTTAAAAAAATCTTTCTATTTCCAAACTGAGCTTTGTCTTGGTATATAAATGATGATTAAACAACAGCTTGATTCTTAGCTCTCTTTGCTTTTTTCATGCAGATTCTGAGATGATGTGACAATAATATTGTTATTCGTGTTGAGGTAGGTCATTGGGCTTATTATCTGAGATCTTCGAGTAAAACTTACCGTTGAGAGTAGGGGTGTGATGATACCTCTATTTTGGAAAACAAATACTGGTAAACTAACCTATTGCGACTTGCCAATGCTGAGTACTGATAGAAGTACTTAATAAATGCTATGAAGCCTAATTCATGCTCCATGTGATGTATGAGGTATTGGGTCAGATACTATATGAGGTACTTGATAACAGGTACAGCATTTCGTGCCGTCATGTGTCAGTAACGCCACCCGCAGGTACGCCAGAGAGGTATGCTCATGAACATTAATGAGAAAGACAAAAGTAAGGCAGACTTTAGATTCTGCCAAAACATCAAGAGGCAGAGAAAAATGTCATTCACACAACACCCTCAGCATGATCACCAGCAGAATCAGCTCGATGTCAGTCATTACATGAACATAATTATGAATGTAATTTAGCATTTAGCCATGCTAAATGCTTAAGAATTTCAGGGTTCACACTCCAGGGATAAAAATTGAGGTGAGCTGGAGTGTGTGGTGGTACTCAGCGCGCTCGGTTCCTCGGTCTACAGTCTGCAATACTGTCCAATGTGCATTGTAGAAGCAGTTGTACAGGAGCCTTCGAAGATGTTGGAGGAGACCCAGAGGCGATGCAGAGCCTGTGCTGAGGTGGTTGTTGGCAATGCATAGCTTTCATGTACCGTTTTTGTCTGAATTAGGCAGTTAATAAAGACTCGTATTGGTACTCAATGTCAGAAAGTAACTCAAGGTTAATAGTCGTACTTTGTGAAAAATAGTCTAAATTACGACACTTCATTTTTAGACTTTCTCATAAGTGTTGTGTTTCCTTTCTCCCCCTGCAGTTATCACACAGGACATCGTTTACATCCACTTGTGCTGCATGAGAGCTCGGGCTCCAGTATTCTGTATAATATCTGGTCTCTTTCTCCCGGTCATGCTCGCTCTGGCTGGTGCCTTGACTCACCATGCCCTCTGAGATTGCACTCGCATTTAAGCCTGCACTTTAGTTGACTTGGTTTCGGATGGCTGAACAGCATCTCGCCCGCACCAACTTCCACTCGCTAGGAATTGCAAAAAAAAAAAAAAAAAAAAAAAAAAATCCGAGGCTCGCCGTGCAGGCCGAAGGGCTTACAGGGAGCTCAGGGGAGCACGGTCACTCTCAAGCAAGAACTGTGACTGCGTGCAACAAGTCAAGATGAGGTCTCTGGAGGTTCGGCAAAGCAACTTGGCCAAAAGAACGAAAGTAGTTTAACTAAAATTTGCCGAAGGAGGTGAAAATAAGAAGAAAGCCAAACCTACAACATGTTGATTTACACCAGACACCAAGAATGATGCTAATCAGCTGATCAGACGCTCTCAAGTCAACACGCAGGCAGTCATTATCCACCTGTTAATAATCCTACTGTGCCTCCAGGTCTTGACATGGCGTCGCTGATGGAGTGTGTTCACACTTAGCAGGTTTGATCTGATTAAAACAAACTGGTGCATTCTCTTCTGTTACTGCAGTTCATTTGGGGAGGTGCGAAAGAATGTTGGTGCACACCAAACAAACACAGTGAGTGACTTGAGATAAACACTTTATTAAATCTCAGACGGGCTGTTGGTGTAACTGTTTCTTCTAGTTTCATCAAAGCTTTCCACAAAGGACTGTGTTTTACAACTCATTAAAAAGTAAACTGTTACTGTAATGTCACTATTTTTAGCAGTAACATCCCAGCAATTCTGTCACTGAACTGCCAAAACTTACAGAAGTTTCTGTGAGCTGGTTTCTAATTTAATAAATTATCATCTATATCACTGCTTTCCAACCAGGCCAAAGTTTTCACCATTCCAGAAAAGATTCACATTTATTTAGTCGGCAATATTCTGAAAACGATGTGTCTTTACACTGCGATGTAAAGGCAAACAATGCAGTTAGCATTCCAGGTTATGAAGAAGCATGCACTATAAACCTTAATAATGGAAAGCACCACTGCCGAGTAAACAGAAAACCAAACCGCGGTGAAGTTTTGCGGTTTCAGTTGAAATCGTCTTTTAAACTGGCGCTACAATGCTGCAGGACTCAGGACTTCCAGACACTCTTCGTTCACAAAGTCTGGCTGGATGTCAAAAATACCAGCGTGAGCTCAGATCTAATGGCACCAGAAGACAGGTTTCCTCTGTTGTAGTTCACACATGGGAAAAACCGTACAAGTGTGAGCGCAGCCTAAACAGCTCTGACAGACGGGAACGTGGCAGCGCACCAGGAGTGGTAAAAGTCAGATCGTTACACAAAAACACTTCATTTTTTTTTTTTTTGTAGTTTTGTAAGGGTACATGCATGTTCTGTGATCTTCCTTCCTCCCGCGGTCTGATGTTTCGATGCTCCATCTCCTCCTGTTCTTGTGATGATGGCAGCCAAAGCGAGGGGCTGTTGGGTCTGGACACCTAGATTTTGGCCAAGGTAGAAGTGATTTCCGTACTTAAATGAAAAAACAGTGCCTGAACCAAGGAAAAAAGAAATGTAGGACAAATGAAGCCAGTTTGGAATGAAATCCTGCTGCTGGATGTGAAATGAATTGAAACCCAGAACAGAAGACGCAGCACGTGGGTGGATATTTCCTCAGCGGGAGGATCCGTCATTTAAACCCGCTGTGAACAAATATCCCCCCTGTTCTCCTGCTCTCCGCCAGCCGCGACACGTCCTTCTTGTCAGACGTACGAAGGCCGAACAGAGAAGGCCGAACAGAGAGTACGACTTAGCTTTCTGTGTGAAGGCTGGTTTGATGCTGCATATCATACACACTCGAAGAGCCGCGCTCAGCCTGCATCCTCAACTCATCCTGACGCATTGCCGCGGCCGGGCATTTACCGCCGAACACGAGGCATTGAGCTCAGTTTTATTGGTTGTATGAGGAACTAGACTTTGGCACTCAGAGAGCGCAGACCTCTGCCACAGGTCAAATCAGTCACCAAGTCGCGCCACATGCCACATGCCACACACCGCACACCGCACATCGCACGCCCCCTGTCGGCGGGCCTGCCCAACTATGTCAAAGACTGCCCTATCGCTCGATGATAAAGAATCCTTTAAAGGATAAGTTCGGTTTAAACAGTTTTCACGTTGTTTATAGAAAGATGTAGAACAATATACTCACTCAGAAGGGTTTTCTGAAAATTGGTCCGGTGGAAATTTAGATCCATAGTCGAGCTGCAGACCTCCATATACTGTGAGCCAATTGGGCATGCCTGGCGCCAGCTCCCAAAACGGGAGAGATCGTCCAAAAACTCCTTAGTTTCACCAGTGTTTCCTCATGGTCCGAACTGAACTTGGTGAACTGAAATACATTCACCAAGAGACACAGTAGGTGGCGCTGTGCACCTAAGTTGTTGGTCTCCACCAATCCAAAGAAGAAGTAGCAGATCTCTGAACTGCAAACATCTGCTTCTTTTTCTTTGGAGCTGGTGGCAACCAACAACTTAGGTGCACAGCGCCACCTACTGTGTCTCTTGGCGAATGTACTTCAGTTTACACTCCTGATCACCGTATTCACTTCAGAGATCTGTAAAACCGCAACAGCATGTATTTTGCGACACTAGGCTGTGGTGGAGGAGTGGCATGAGCGGACCATTAGGAACTATAAATTGGCACTCAGAGAGCGCAGACCTCCACCACAGGTCAAATCAGTCACCAACAACAATAAGAACATCATATATAATCAAACAACATTGTGCTCGGGGGTGTGACGGAGCAGAGCGCTGTAGCGTGCGGTGCCTCTCTCTGTTGCCCTCTCGCCCTCTCTCCCTGTGTGTGTGTGTGTGTTTATCTGAAAAGGAAAACCGAAAAGCAACATAATTTATGTTATTTAACTTCATTTTAATTTGAAAATTGCCCGGATTCTCTCGTATTTTCCGTTCCCGACTTCCTGTGTGGTGCGATCTGCTCTGTCCAGCTTTACAACTGGCGGTCCACGGCGCGAGCCCCCACGCCTCCTGTATGAACCGTGACATAGGTTAACAGGGGCGCCGATATGACAGTCGGTGCGCGGCGCTTCCCACTTCCGCGTCGGAAGCGCCGCGTCCTGTGTGAACCAGGCGTTTGTCGCCCCCTGTCGGCGGGCCTGCCCGACTATGTCAAAGACAGCCCTATCTCTCAATGATAAAGAATCCTTTAAAAAATTCCTCGATCCAGACAGTGATCCGGATCATCACCAAAATTTAATGGATTGTAAGTTAGCCCAAGACCCACCTTTCCACAAAGTTTCATTGCAATCCGTCCATTACTTTTTCCGCAATCTTGCTAACAGACCAACCAACCAACAAACCAACAGACGGACGTGATTATATAACCTCCTGGCGGAGGTAAATATTGGTGAAACTAATAAGCTTTTGGACGATCTCTCCCGTTTTGGGAGCCGGCGCCAAGCATGCCCAATTGGCTCACAGTATATGGATGTCTGCAGCTCGACTATGGATCTAAATTTCTCCTGGACCACCATAAAACCCTTCTGAGTGAGAATATTGTTATACATCTTTCTGCAAACAACGTGAAAACGGTTTAAACCGAACTTATCCTTTAAAAAAAATTCCTGGATCCAGACAGTGATCCGGATCATCACCAAAATTTAATGGATTGTAAGTTAGCCCAAGACCCACCTTTCCACAAAGTTTCATTGCAATCTGTCCATTACTTTTTCCATAATGTTGCTAACAGACCAACCAGCCAACCGAGCAACAAACCGATGTGATTCCATAACCTCCTGGCGGAGGTAATGAGGCGAGGTGTTCAGAGCAGCTTGGAGGTCAAAGGGCATTATGGCCATGTTTTAAAATCAGGGTTTCTGTCGGCCGGGGCATGAAAACGGATTGACAGGACTTTTTTTTGAACAGGTTGTTGCCAATTCACGTTTTTCAAGGAGAAGAGAGGAAAAATGCTATATAATGGTATTTTTTTTTAAAAGTGGTTGTGATTAATTCCACTTTAAACATAGCCAGAAACCTTTACATCCATTTATTCTGGATTTCATTTTACTTTAGTATGGGTGTAGCCTTTAATAATTGATCTGGCTAAAAGTTTTTAGTTGTTTTCAAAGTCAGACAGTTGTTATAACGAGTGAGAAACAGTCACAGGATTTCCTGCAGGTGCTTTGAATAAATCCAATATATTAATCAAACATTTTTAAATTAAGTGTCATATAATTGTAACAATGCGAAGCTATAATGACCACAATATGATTTCTGATTTTCAAATTCAATCAAGCAGCATAATCGCGGAATCAGCCTTTCTTCATTTCCTCCATTAGTTTCACAATCACACGAGTCTTCATTGATTCACCATGGTCATAATGATTGAATTTATTTTGATCAGTGGAGATAAATATCTAATTACTATTTGCTCACCCACAGAGTACCGTGATAAAACATTCCCACTACCTACGAGTGGAGTCTCAACTTTCTGGCGCTATCATCAGATGGAGGGAGAGTTCAGTTTAGCTCTGCAGGAAGAGGAAGAATCCAGACATCCAGCTGGAGTCAGAGCTGTCCGGAAGATGCTGTGTCCTCAGCTGAACCCAATTCTCTGCACCACAGAGTCTGTGTGAATTACACGAAGAGACAAATACAAATAATGAAATAATCCCAAAAGAGAAAATTTACCAATATGCTCAAATGAGCTGCTTTATGAATGTTACCTGGATTATTCCTGAAAACAAAAACTACTAAGGCTGCTTGGAAAGCAAACTGGTGACACTGTGATGTTGTCTTGTGGGATCTTTGAAGTTTTATTTGTCAATCCTACAAGGATTTCTCAATTTGTGGTTCTTTTACACCATTTGGTAGCAATGAAAAAAACGAAGTTTGATGATTTTGCACCTTTTGTGTTGGACTAGTGACGGATGGATGGACGAATGAATGGAATGAAGGATGGCTGGATGAAATGAGATCAGAATTTATTTCACTGATTAGCACCTTTCACCAGTGCTTTTCAACGTTCTGTTGCCGTTTGAGCTAATTTACTATTACTGAGCTTTCAAAATGTTTGAAGCTGACTGTCCTAAATATCATTAACTACTCAGTCTTCTGCTGTATTTGTAAAAATTCAGTGATCAAGTGAAGCACTTGAAATCAAGAAACCTGAAATGTTTAGAGAGCACTAATGGAGATTTTGTTTCCAACACCACACAATATTAAATTGATTGATTGATTGATTGATTGATTGATTGATTGATTGATTGATTTTATTTGTTTCATTCTTTTTTAAAAGAAAGAAATGAAAAGGAACAGAAAGAAGTGAGACTTATGATGTCTGCCCCTATCAACATAAAATAAATGACAATTTGTCAAGATTTGTTAACATATCACAAAAAAAAAAAAAAAAAAAAGTCTGTCCTGCTTCATACTTGCAACAAAGATTTTTTTGGCTTTGGAATCTTTCCCGTTGCAAGCAGGATCAGGCCATGGTCCCAACTCCGATTCTCTCATCGGAGGGAAAATTCATAATAGCTTTCTTAATTAGATTTAAACTCCTTTCTCAGATTTGGGGAAAAAAAATCTTCATCTCTACTCTTTATCCAGTTCAGGATTTTGTGACACTGTAGCCACTCTCAGGTAAGGACAATTAACCTGGACTGGATTTCAAATTTTAGCTAATTTTTATATATTCCACCAATTTTCCGTCTCTACTTCACTGGACTGGATTTACAGTTGCTTCTTTTAGGGTCTGAGGTCGCGGCTCTGAGAGCTCATCTCCAGAATAAACAGTCAGGAATGTACTAATGAATATTGAAACATTCAAATGAGGCAATGACTTACATGGTTATTTATATAATGCAGGGTTGTTCTAAAGTGAGGGTTCAGTTAGTCGGTGGCCTCTTCAGTATAAAAATCAGAGAACCCAGGACAAGAGACGGGTCGTCTCTGTCCTTGTCTCTGATCCTGACATTAACCTCACAGACCGTTTGGCTCTTTGTCTCTAATGAATCAGTGATGAGGAGGAGTTCTCACTCTCCTCCAGGCTTCACTGCACATCTCCGCTCAAAAAGTACTGATTTCTCCAAGAGACTATTTAACACTCCCTGATGTGTGGTCATGTAGGAGTTCTAAAATTATGATTTTTCACTTGAAACGTTGCACACATAAAGATTCCTCGGTGCTAAGGTGAAACTCTGTATTTCTTCAAACCTGAATACAACATAGAAACTACCCCATCTGCATTGTGTGAATCTGTGTTTATTTATTCACCTGCTATTTATTGCTGAATTCACATGGAGTTTGGGTGGGAAAAAGCCTTCAGCTCTGCAGCTTCGTTAAAAATAAGTCGGATTTTGTATTTTCCACATGATCGCACGCTGCTGAAAAAAGGCCGTAAAAGCTGATACCAACATAAAACTATGTCAAATGCAAACCAGCCGTGATCAAACAGTGCAATCCGGCTCGGTTAAAACCA
The DNA here is from genome assembly GCF_902148845.1 of Salarias fasciatus. Taxonomy (NCBI): domain Eukaryota; kingdom Metazoa; phylum Chordata; class Actinopteri; order Blenniiformes; family Blenniidae; genus Salarias; species Salarias fasciatus. The sequence goes on from NC_043756.1 coordinate 27,286,395, forward strand.
AAACATATACATCCAAAGCAATAAGCTGGCCACATGGCGAGCCATAATGCTTGCTTTTGTTCCAATCTCCCTGGTCTGTGGAGGGAACACAAAATGTCAGGCCAAATATTCCTCAAACAGCTGAATAATTACAGCGGCACAGGGAACGGCGGGAGGCCCGGCTTGGTCTTTTCTCAACGCCCCAAACAAAACAACAACACAGAGATCAGTGGCTTTTCCTGATGAGGTCGCAGCACTCAGGGAAGAAGGCACAAACACTGCGGGAAGGTGTTTACTGTGCCGCTGCTGCTGCCGCTGCTGCTGCTGCTGCTGCTCAGCGAGCCGCGGTCGCTGCTGTGTGTCGGGATAGAAAGCACGTCACAGAGCCTGTTGACACCAACACCAAGATCAGATCACCATGATTAATCACATGATTGAAATGATCTGTTACCATTTCAGTAGCTCCGAGCACCGTTGTGCTGTAAACCAACACCAAAACCGCAATAAAAGTTTTCATTTTCACTTGACACTTCACACAATGTAAACACGGATAAAGAAACTCCCAGTTTGATTCCAGACTTCATGGTTTTTTTTTAGTTCTGTTTGCAGGTTTTTCTCTGTGTATTTTTGACTTTTCATTATTGACTCTTGTGTACAGTTCTCTCAGTCAGCTCGGATAGACATGTGGAAAAAGGATCTGCTTTTTTTTTTTACCTTTAACTTTATACATTTCCATTCATATACTAATAGCAAAATTTTATGTATTGTCTAAAAAAACCTGTTCAGAATCTGAATCCAAGTGAATTGAATCAAATGCATGTTTTAGCCAAATGCAGTATTGGCTGAAACTTAAATTTAAAATATTTACCAGTCTGACATAAATCCAATCTCTATATCCTCCATTTCTGATTTTCCATTGTATTTCACATCCAAGCCGAGATTATCCTCACACTGTAAGGTAACTTCAGTTTTACTCACTGAGAATCCAAGAGTCAACAGGATGACAGTAAAATATAACATATCAAGCTGAGATGTGCACTTTAAAACAATCCTAAAACTCATAAAGAAACATACTTTCTTCTATCCTCGATAATGGAAGAATATAATGGGAGGATATAATTTTTGGGAAATTACACAATGTGATGCATATTTGTCTCTGTCTTAATTGAACTGGTGCAGAGTCCATGGACTGCTGGTTCTGGAGAGCTAAACCATCTTGGGCCTGGCTGTGGTGAGAAATGGCGCCTCGGATGTGAAGAACAGAGTGAAATCTGGATTTCAGCACATCTGCTAATCTCATGACTTCACATGCCGCATGAAACCCGGGCTTCAGCCGTACGAGGGTCAGCTTTCAACACGCAGCTACAATCGTTTCAGCAGCCGGTGGCTGTTTGATAAGGCGGAGGGGGAGGATTTTGATCTCCTCCTCATCTTATCTGCTCTGGCATTGCCGTCTTGGCATTCTGTTTGAAGTGAGCAGAGCAAGTCTCCGAGCGGAGTAATTGTTGCGGCCGACGGTCCCGTGAGGCCCCGGAGGAGGGTTTCTGTGCCGGCCAGGGCCTGTAATCGCTGCAGCGGGCCGACGCAGTCCATCCAAACCGCAGTGGGCCAGTTGGCCATGATGGTAAGCGCTGCGGCGCCATCCTGCGCAGTGGTGATCAAACACAACATCTCCCGGCTCCGTGATGTGAGATTAAATGATCCAGGTAAGTGTGGAGGTGTAGAGGAAGTAGAAGAGCATGGAGGGAGAATGAATATGGGTTCCAGTGTATGGAGCTTCTATAATTTCCATCAGCTAATGATAAAGACTTCTGGTGTGTATTTTTTTAAAAGTCTGTCCTGAAAAGGCCACAGTTCATGTTTTATGGGAAGAAGTAGAAACTGAGAGTCTAATTTACTCAGATTATCCATATTTGACAAGGTTAGGAGATTCTTTTGCATGATATTTAATCATAAAATAGTTGAAAATGCTGTTTTTTTCACACATTTTGGTAAAAAAAAAAAAACAGCAATTTGAACAATATAAAAAGATACATGACATGTGATACTGGTCAGGAAAAATGCACCTGCACCATAACTGTGCACATGGATTGGAAAACATTGTGTCTGCATGCATCTTTTTAGGCCCTGTTGAAATGAAATCAGGTCATGTTTGCAATGCTGTTTCAGAGAAGTTTCACATTTATATGGTGATATGACTTGATTTGACTGCATATCCAGGAGACACATTTACTTTAACACTTTAAGTCAGTTTTGGTAAACCAAATGAAACAGGAAATATGCTGCAGGAATCCCTGAGAGTGGTGTCCTAACTGAACACAAGGTTCTTCAACCCAACAGTGAAAACAATTCCCCAAACCAGTCAACGTAAACCAACTTGTTGGAGTCCAGAACCTGGAGATGAACTGCATCAAACCAAGCATGGTTAGAAAGCCAACCAGGTTCCTCTGAGTCAAGTGTCCCTTCAATAAGGACTACCAGCGTCCATCAGAAGGGAACCAGACTCTTAAAAAATGTTTTTGTGTTTATCTTTTTTTTTTAATATATAAAAAAAATCAGTTTAATTATGTAAAGAACCCAAATGCATCACAGTGCGGGCCGCCCTGCAAGGCTGAATTGTTATATTGGAGAAACCAACGCTGAAGTTATACATCCGTGTTGACCTGCAGCTGCATTATCAGGCAGCAGGAAGGCGTAATTACATGAAACATTCAGGAGGGTGAACCTAATCATACACTGTCCATCCTTTAGGTTGTTAATGGAAAGTATCTCAATTGTCCACTGTTGGGTTTCAATCATAAATATCCACCTTTAGGTGGCTTGTACAACAACACCAGTGTGAGAATAAAATGAGGTTAAGATTTAATGTCTTTGAGGGTCACATGGCATTACATCACATATTTCTTCAAGCTGGGGAAAAGCAGTATGTGGAATCCAGTCCTGTGGATCATTATGTAAATAAATGCAGAGTTCATGGAAATAGTCCTCTCCTCTGACGCTGGCGTTTGGACATTCCCGGAAGTAGTTCACTGTTTTATGTCACCACAAAAACGGTGCTGCACGACTTAAGGTACTGGGAAATGTGAAATATGAATCCCTATAACATACAACGAAAAAAATATGCATCAAACTAAATGATAATGAGGAGCTTCCTGTCACATCTCATATTTTAGCAGGCAGCAAAAGCAGAACATGCGGAGGACCCGTTAACATGTGTAGACACGTCCTAATGACGTTGTGTTACTGAGCCATCCAACACCCGCGGAAGGATGTGAGAGTCACGGTGATCTGTTGGACGGGTGCAAACATGGATAAACACATGCATCAATAATCCTGAATTTTCACTAACTGGTAGCTGCATTAATCAAAGATTACTGACAGCAGAAGAGCATCCCACATCAGTCAACAAAGTGTTTCAGGTGAAAAGAATCCTTTCAGGATTTGTGCTCTTTTGGTGGGTTTATTCTCCACAGGCCGCAGTGCTGCTGCAGCCATCATAGTCCTGTGTCGAGGTTGTGTGTCGCTCAACACTATAACACATGAAACTCCTTTATCATGTTTATTTTCTGATCGTGAGCACAAAGGTTGTCAGTGATGCTCCTAATTTTACGAAATTGTAGCAGCCAGCTACAGTCTGTTCCGAGACGAATTTGCAGCCACACAAAACCTGTGGTATCATTTGCACATGGAGCATAAATTATTCTTAAAGTTGAACTAAATGTTATTTCTGTTTAGCAAAATCCAGAGATGTTTGAAAACAATAAAGACTGTAGAAGTGTTGGATGTCTTTCCCCTAAATGCGATACAAATTTCAAACACATTAAAACACCAATCCTAAAAAAATGTTCTGTCATTTCATGAACTGGTAGCATAGTTGCCATGTATCTACATTAGGGCTGTCATATCAAATTTTCTCTTCACGATTATCATTGGCAAAAATGTCACGATAACGATATTATCATGATATCAGCAAAAATGTAACTAATAATGGTACAAACATTCAGATTAATTTTTAATTTTATTTTTGTTTGTTTTCTCTCTTTTCCCAGATGAATTACATTCAGAATACCTGTCAAATGAGGTGTTGAAACATATGAGAACAGTAACTGTACAACTGCATACCAAAAGTGTAGTTACACTCAACTAATTAAAATCTGGTGAACTGATTAACAGAGGATCCACAGTGTTACCCCCTTATGCAGATACTTTAGCACGGCATGTCTTGCAAATTGGCGTGTCGTCAAACTTGTCCGCTTCCACTTTTAGGAACGCAAAAAACTCCCACACCACCGACTTCACTTTTTTCGGGTTAGGATAGAGCGTCTCGCTGTCGTTGTCGGCCACCACCATTATGTTTAGTTCACTGGTGATGTTCGCTAACTGGGAGCCACGCTAGCCAGAAGTCGTGCCGCTATCGCTGCTCATGCTGTGTTTATATGAGAGAGGGAGGGGTTGGGGTGCTGCAGGAAGGAGACGAAGCAGTGCGGAAGGACAGGAGCGGATTTTGAAAATACACTTCAACATGTTTCAAGTGGCACTAGATCCTCTATGCGATATTATCATGTGCGCATTTTGAACACGATATTGAAATTTCATTTTTTAATACCACGATTATCGTCAATACCGGTATACCGCGACAGCCCTAATCTACATGTTGTGGACTACAGCTGGATGTGGCATTTTTTTTGCCCAGACATAAACCAGGCTGAACTTGGGCACAGTTATGCACAGGCGGGAACGCCCACAGCTATAAATTGGATCACAGCACAGAAAAGCGAGGCAACCAGAAGCTATATGCTACAGTGAAATCATTAAGACATCGGCTCCGCCGAATATGCAGTGTGAAGGTTTGCAGGCCAGAAATGCTACCATGTATGACACTAATCCAGAGCAGATCGCACGCAGCATCGTCCTCATTACAAGGCCACCGTTTCCTCCCCCTTTCCTCCATTTCTTGCCTCTTTCCTTCATTTGAGCTTCACTCTGGTTTCCCCTGCAATGCAATTTTGCCTTTTCAGCGAGTGCTGCGATTAGGAGGTGAGGCATTAGCGGCCATCTTAGAGGTGCAGATAAAAAAGATTTAATTAAGATGTTTGTGTACTCTTTCGATTAACCAGATCCGGTTAATTAAAGTCCAGGTTATTTTAAGCAGCTAATTAAATCTAATTTCAGTCAGGGTGGATATATTTGAAAACCGATAAGAACATTCAATACCTTGATTTGCGAAGTGTATTGTTTACTGCCCCATAATGACATTCAGAGGTTCAAACTGTAATCCCAGTCCAAACAAGATGAAGGCTCTCTACAAATAGACATTCATGGTTTCCAAACATAGCATTTACTCTGTGCATGTCAGTAAAAAAGGTCCATTTTTTCATATTAATGAAATGTGAAAACAACTGACATTTTCTTCAGTGACTTATGCATTTTTGAGGACATAACAACATATTGCATGTACTAAATATACATGACAGGATGAACTAGAATAAGCAGGAGACACATTTTCCCTCCCAAGAAATGATGAGGCGTCTCGTGGTGCGAGGGAAGGTGAGGTTATTATATATGAGGTGAAAAGTGTTTTATTATTTGCCAGCAGGAAAAGTAGTGCCCTCAAATTCAGTGCACCACAAAATTATTCATGTCCGGATCACAAGATTTGCCTCTGAATCAAGGTCATTATTGAGTTTTTGAAGTCTGCAGGACCTCATATCCTCAAGTGCATCAGAATGCCTAATTAACAGAGTTTATGTTTTTTACTCACTTTCTATTGTTTTGATTAAACATGAACTTAAAGGTCATCTAAAATGACTTGCCAGAGGAAACAAAACACATCCTGAGGTGAACTAAATCAGAAACCACCACTGTTTTGTAGCAGTGTCAAAGCCAATCTACTTGTTTTTATTTTCCGATCTTCTCTATTCAGGTATACGAGCCAGACACGCTGGAGACAATCAGTTTGTATTGGATGAACTGTGCGTACAGCTCAAAAGTCCATGACAAGATCAATTAACACCCACAATCATACCTAATTTCTATAATGAAGTCATCAGTTAACATGAAAAACATTTTTGAAGACTTGAAAGTCAGAATGGCCTGGAATCAAACCTTTGCTTGGGAGGTGACAGTACCAAACACTGCACAACTGCAGGTGGAGACATCAATCTCCACGATAATAGGGAGATGTGGTCACTTATACTCCCATTACAGCTAATTTATGACAAAAATTTTGACAAGCTTGTCTTTGAAAATAGGTGCAAATAGTGTGAAAACAGTGTGGAATGAAACCAAAGTTTTCTCTCTTAGAGTGGGTTCTATCCTAGACTGTGGCTCAGCTGTTCAAGTGGTTATCTGTCAATCGGAGGGCTGAAGGCGCCAGATCTCATCTCCTCCGCTCAACATGTCAAAACATCAAGCAGGACACTGAACCAGAAATTCCTCCCAATGTTTAGATTGTTGCATACAGTACATCATCAAATCCATAAAGTTGCCAACTCGTGTTCAAAATTAGGCTGACAAGCATGCGTCTTTGGACTGTGGAAGGTACTGCGAATGTCCTGGAGTCAGACTGATGTGTTCTCTCTAGAAGGTGACAGCCCTAACCACTGCGAGCAGTAGCTTACTGTCAGTAAACAGTAAGGACTTACAGTCCTGCTAATTTGAGGTGACCAATTACCCTGACAGACATGTCTTCTGATTGAGGTCAGAGAGGTCTGGAATCAAACCCAGAGCACCACAGTGCTTCCCTTGAAAATATCTGAGCATCATATTATTTCTCAAAACCATTAGATGTTGCGGGACACGTATACATTGTTTCTTTTTGCAGAGTTCACAATTAATCTATATGGTAATTTTACTTCATTGAAGGTCTTTGTAATGAGCAACAGAAGGGGGGAACTAGAAAGACGATCTGCATTGTTTAATTCAAAGGAAAGGCAGATTCCCCCTCTCTTAGCTTGTTTCCTAGCTACCATTACAGATTGCTATCACAAGGTGCCATTATGTAACTGTACAGCACAGCTTCACACACATGTTCAACCAACATGTCTTTGGAAAGGTTAAGAAAACTATTCAGATTTGAAGCCACACAGGGAAAGGGAGACAATGGCTGCTTTTATATGTGTTTGAATGATCATTTAATTCAGAATAAAAATAAAAATGTCCTTGTTCGGCTAAATATTCCCCGTCAGTGGTAGAGTAGTGTACTTCAGCACCACGGAGAGCTCCAGAGGCAAAGGCTATGGGTTGATCTCACCATCCAGGTTTTACATACTGTTTTGAGCTTTGGCTCGATTTGTTAGATTGGTCATTTCATAATCGGGATGTTGTTGGTTCAGTTCCCCATCTCCCCCTGCCCACATGCCGAAGTGTCTTTGAGCAAGACACTGAACCCCAAACTGCTTCCATTTGATAGATTGAGTGCCTTGCATGGAAGATGCCTCCACTGGTGTGTGAATGGCTGAACGTGGTTTGCAGTGAAAGCTTTTTGAGCTCTGCTCAGGCAGTTTAAATGTGTTGTAAGTCTCACCCATCTGCCATTAATCACCTTGGTGGCACCAGTGGTCGCACCACTTCAGGCTAAGCTTCAAAGAGGAGAATGTCATTTTGAGTGACCCTGGGACTTGTCTCCACCACATAGAAGTTCACGGTGGGTGTTTATGTCTCCAATGGAGGTTCACTTGATTGAAGCACAAAAAAAGTGACAGTGCACGCTATCATAATCTTTGGTAATCACAGGACTATCTTTGTGAGTCACATTAGCTCCTTGTCACAGATTTGTACCAGAATGGAGCAGTATGTCATCTGAATTGAAGTATAATGTCCTTCAAAGCTGAATCACTGAGGCTGGTGTGAAATTACAAGCAAGACAATGCTTTTTATAGGTAAGTTCAGAAAAAAATGGAAATGACATACTTTGAATAGGCAGATCAAAATGGAAGTGGAGTCCTGAGAAGAAAAAAACACAAAAGGTAAAACACTTTGTGAGAGAGAATAAACTGAAGGGCAACATAAATGATTCAATGAATTTATAGTAAGGACCGCTATTGAAAGGGAGAAAAAGAAAAAAAAAAGCCTTGAATATGACAAGCCCTCTTTTATATGCACATTCTTTCTCCAAATGTTACATCTTGCTTGCAAGGTCATGTCTTTTGAATTGGGGGACGAGGGCATTATATTGAGAATAAAGGCAGAATTAGAATATATATACTATATACAGTATATGTCAAAAAGCACATGTATATATCTAACTATTACAAGATCTCGAGATCTTTTTCTGTAATGTTGAAAAAGTAAGACTTATTCAGTTCGGATGGTATAATAAAGCATTAGATGAATCCTCCTGCATACAGTTGATATCTGTTATATAATAATAAATGAACTCTTCTTTCAGCCTCAGTCCACCTCTAGCAAGAGGTTTATAGCTTGTGAGGCAAAAATCAAAGCAAAGGCTTTGTTTTTATCACAATCACATCTTCTTCTACCTGTCTCATCTCAGGCCCTATTGACACGAAGGCAAGTGAAAACTGAAAACCTTCCTTGCATTTTGGGATTCTGTTCATAACGGTGGTCAGAGTCACTGAAAACACAACTTTTTGAAAAAGACTCCTGACATGGAACTTTTTGAAAGCAAACAAAGAGAAAATGCAACTTTTTGAAAATACTCCCACTCCATCTCCATGGAAGCAGGGGGAAACACAACTTTTCTGAAACCACAGTGTCCATTGTTAAAGGTGCTGTAGGCAGGATTCCGCATCTCTGCCATCTTGCTTAGGTTTACCTAAGCAAGATGGCGATTTGACCCATCTAAGATGGCGATTTGAAACCCAGCACAGCCAATCCTGTCCTGTTTTCTCTGACATCACGCCCTCACGCAAGTTAAGCTCCCACAAGAACGTGCGACGAACGCCCCTCGACCAATCACGGTTAGAGCCTCAGGGGCTCTTCTGATTGGTCAAAGATACCTGGAGCTGTCGAGATTCCTTTTCAGCTCAGAACAGAGACAGACGGAAACGCTGCGCCCTCGCAGTAGTGCAATTATGCTACACTCCTAAAGGATTATCAATGGATACTCTAACATTTAATCCAAAGAAAACACAGAAAAATTAGCATTGACTAGCAAAATCCTGCCTACAGCACCTTTAATGTTTCTGATGTATTATTGCCAGTGTTGTCACAGATTACTTGAAAATGTAATCCAATTACTGATTACTGATTACTTTTCAAAAGGTAATATAGTTACTTTACTGATTACTTCAATATCAAAGTAACTAAGTTACTTTAAAAGCAACTTAGGTACTTTTTACCAATTTCCTCCCTTTGCTGCCTCAACATAAGAACGACAACTGGTTGTTTAAATAATACTTTATTGAAAGTGCACAAACTTGAAACATGAACATGTTTTTTGGTTTCTGTTTCATTGGCTTTACAATACAGAAATTGGTGTATAACAGACAATGTATGAAATGTATACTGATGCATAACACCACATGCATATCAATACAAAAATAGCCAATTATATCACGGGAAAACAAAAAATTCCCCTTTGCAATATGTAAACAATAATATCTGCAAAATTCACATCAAGAAAAAAACAAAAACAATGTGCAATGTGCTGTAGAAACGCACAATGACGATAAATGTGCATGCTTCAGAATAAAAAAAAATTGCCAAATATCACAGAATAAGTAACTATTTGCCATTGCGTGACTCATTCTGGTAGCACTGTACAGTTACGCTCAAAGATGTCTCCCAGCTGGATGATGCCTCAGCCACGTGTAACATATCTTCGAAAGCTTGCAAGACGTAGAACCGGGTTCCTCAATTAGCGGACCGCGGTCCACGACCGGACCGCGGCACACCTCGCTGCGGACCCAGGGCAAATGTATGGAAAAAAACAAAAAAAGGGCGCTGAAGTCCAGACCCATGCTTGTATATAAAAAACAAATGTGGACCTTCGAGATTTGTATTTGAGGACCCCTGACGTAGAATGTCAACAAACTTTATTTAAACTCCCAAAATTAACGACAGGCCCACAAGATGGCGACAAGGGGCAGCACATCTAATTCTGGCGCATGACGCTCTTTCACCACTCCAGAGGATTATGAAGTTAGTTTTGGTCAGAGGAGAGCACGGATAGATGGAAAATGACCACAAAACGGTAAGGAAATAAAACATGTTGTGTTTGGTGTGAATAGCTTTGAGATTTGTTGAAGAAGTGTGTGAGAAACATGATCTGAGGCGCTGGCTGTGAAATGTGAAGATCGGTTTTGGGTTTGTTTTGCCGCTGCCGGGAGCTGATCGGCTCAGAGAATATTCTGCCTGGTGTCTCTTAAAGTGTAGATTTTCTAGTTTCATTTGATATCCAACATGTTGGGAGGAGCAGACGGATCTTGCGTTCTGTTGCGTTCTGTGTCTGGAGGTGCGGGTGAGGGGGGCATGTCAAATCGTTGCATCTGGATTTTAAAGTTGTTCTAAAACAAACACTCGGTGTCAAAGTGCAGCTGGAGCGTTCAGTTAGTGAGATTAAGGCTAATTGTTTGAGACACAATTGAAAGAAAAAATCCACGCAGCACTTTAGTCACTTTTTATGCATGGTGAAGTGGAGCAGTCAGCTGTCGGTCCGTCAGACCGAACGGGTTAAATAAATGAATTAAGTAAAATCATAGTCATGAATACGTGACCTGGCGTTTTGTCCTCCCCTGGGAAAACTTGACATGTGACGTCACTCCCAAATGCAAGAGAAACATTTTCTCTTAGAAATTCACTTACACATATATTATGAGGCAGTAACGCACAGTCACTTAGGAAACTAACTTTAATCAGATTACTGGTTTGGAAAGATGAACGCGTTAGATTGCTCGTTACTGAAAGAAAGTAATCAGATTAAAATAACGCGTTAATTAGTAGCGCTTAGTGAGAACACTGATCATTGCATACAGTCCTAATAATGAATAATACCATGTGTTTTAACATTTTTAGAAGGCAAAGCCAAATTAGAAACTTTGACTTCGAACCAAAACCACAGAGTTTGTTCCTAAAAGCACTGAATCAAGACATAAAACAGTTCGCATTCTGCATTGAGTCGAAGGTTGAAGTACAGTGGTCACTTTAGCTTTCTATGTCTGAAGCTGCTGCCAGTCATTTCGGTGTGTGACATGATTTTTGGCCTTTTTGTGCCTTGATTTCAGCCTTTAAGGCTCCTTCCTCCTCACAGACAGCTTTAAAGTGAAAATGGAAACACGCCAGCCAAAAAAGAAACCTCAGGTGAAAATGTATTTGAAGTGCATTTGGAGTGCATTAGCACAACCGACAAAAAAGAGGCTTGGGGCCGCAGCGCTTTCTTAAAGGATAAGTTCAGTTTTCACGTTGTTTATAGAATGAAGTACAACAATATACTCACCCAGAGGACTTTTCTGATCCGAACAGTGCTTCGGGAGAAATTTACATCCAAAATCGAGCGGCGCACATCCGTATAGGACTAGCAGACGGGCATCGGTAACACCGCTCCTAAATGGCTTTAATCGTCCAAAAACTCATTAGTTTCACCAATATTTCATCATGCTCTGCTCACACCTCTCCTCCACGACAGCCCGGTGTCGAGATTGTCATATATGCAGATATATGTTCGATTTGAATTTACTACTTGGCGTCCACGTGTATCTAGACACCTACATCTAGTTATCTATGTCTATATGTCTAGGCGGTACTGTGACGTAAGCGAGAGCGACGGAAGTCACAGTGTTGTTGTGTGTGTGTTTCCTAACGCATGTTTCTGATACCTGCTCTTGGAATAAACATCCTCACGCTGCCAAACGCCTCTGGACTTCTTTCAAGCACATTACAGAGATAAATGTTTTGGTTGTTTTGTTGACCTCTGAACTGAAAGCTTTATTTACGGCTGCCGCGCCATGCGCAGTACGGCTCATTGTTTTCGGGGCAACCTGAGGCTACACACGGTGCTTTTTTTTCCAGTTTAGTGCAAAATGGACGAATATCTGTCGGATGAAGATGTTGTGAACGAGAACTTTGAATATGAAGGGTATCCTTGCTGTTTCGAGACAGAATATACAGATGAAGAGCTCATCGACAGTCGAGCGCAGAGGCAAATAGAAGAACAGCTGGCCAGAGCCGTACTGCGCATGCGCTCGGCAGCCGTAAATGAAGCTTTCAGTTCAGAGGTCACCAGAACCACAACATTTATCTGGCGACACTGGGCTGTCATGGTGGAGAGGCGTGAGCGCACCATGATGAAATATTGGTGAAACTAATGAGTTTTTGGAAAATTAAAGCCGTTTTAGGAGCAGCCCCATCTGCTAACAGTATACAGGTGTCCGCCGCTCGATTTTGGATCTAAATTTCTCCCAAAGCTCTGTTCGGATCAGAAGAGCCTTCTGGGTGAGTATATTGTTGTACTTCATTCTAGAAACAACGTGAAAACTGTTTAAACTGAACTTATCCTTTAATGTGGAACCAATTTCCAACAACAATGGAATTTTTTTTTTTTTTTTTTTTTAATCAAAATGATTAAATATTTCAGTGAGTAAACCTGCAATGCAGTCTTTAATGTTTTTCTTTCTTCATCTTAAGGCTTGTTTGGCCCATTGCATTATATACTATTGGTGTGGCTGTTCTTCCATTACCATGTCAATTTATGTCCTGTCGTCCTCTTTGTCCCACCAAACTTAAGCCTGGTTTCCTCTGCACACTTTGGTCTGGTACGGGACAGGTTGTTGTGCGTTTTTACAGACTAAAGTTACCGGAAAAAAAAACATTCCCAGCTGTTCCCATGTTCCGTACCTGGCACAACAGAACGGTTACCATAAGGAGGAGTGAGTGACATTCACAACCTGCCTACATTCCAACCCTGCTCTCTGCAGTGGAAAAGCCAGACTAATTTCAGAAATACGGAACAGGACAGCAAATTTACACATTGAAAAATTCCACCCAAAATGTCATGCTTTGATGATCTTCAAGTAATCACATCAAACAAAAATCTATCCATTTATTTTCAATACTGCATTATGCGACTTAGGTTCACAAAGCTCACATTGGCTGAAGATGGGTACATGGGTCACAGAGGACAAATACTTAATCATATACAGCCTTATTTTCATGTTACATACAATTTATAGGAACCAATTAACCTAAAATCCATGTGTTGGTATTGTGGCAGTGCAACGAAAACAAATAAACCTCACACAGAAAGGTTCTTAGCCTCAAACTGAGTATATTCTCACAGTGAGGTACAATTACTGGTAGAGAGACGGTAATGGGTGGTGGGTCCATACTCGCTTTTGGAAAAGATCCACTTGATGCCACAGTCTCTTGGAAAATTAGGCAGACACAGTTCTTTGCTATTTAGGTGGAAAACAATACGCTGATTTCCACTTAGGATTTTAGATTTTAAAAAGGGCTGGAAAGGATCACACGTTTGTTATATTGTGGTTAACAGCACTGGCAGACCACACATGATTCATGATTGTTGAACTGCGCGAAGCGTCAACACATAGGTGGTTTATGGCAATATATACATGTCGCATATTGTTTGTGTTTAAAGTATAAATTAGGATTGATGGTTTTTGATAAGTATTTGTATTGGCATGTCATGAAAGTTTAGCACGAGTACTTGTCCTTAAAAAATATGGTACATCCTGGTATCATACACCCAATCAGCACTGGTTTGTATGAATACTGCACACACACTTCCGTTCAGTTTCCAAACTCAGTCCCATCTTTCAAACTGGCAGATGGTGGGATTTGCACCAGAGTGTGAAACACGTGTGCGAACCTCCAAATGCCAGCACGGAACAGGAACACCAAAGCGCATCATAATCATCCAGATCATATCAAAAAGTCATTTTTGTCTGCTGTTAAACCAATTTCTCTTTCTTATGTGTAATTTTTTTCTGGCTTGGAAACCTGAAAATGTTCCGGGGGTGTTGAAAAAAATACATTACCATATTTCAATTTCCTCCACTATTTCAAGTCGTGAAGTTTTCTGCATTTAGCAGCACCTGGGAAACGAGCGAAATACATTTTATTTTTAGGAAACCATCTATGTGACCTGATTTTGACTCAGCCAATCAAATGGTGAATTAAAAAAAGTAACGCTGGTGTTGTATTACGGAGCAGATGGTCACATTAAACCACACAGCATCTGCTACACAACAAATGAGCCAAAGACTGTGAACTCCAACCCCCATTAGCTAAAGTTTTATTCTTATCTAATTTATAAACATTGTGTCAACACATCTTTGTCCTGCACTTTGTCTTCAGTAATCCAGAAAGCAAACATGAACCGAGGTGTAGAGTACCAGCTGGATTGCTAATTAGCTGCTAAGATTAGATATTGGTGTCATCCAACACAAGTTTGGTTATTCTGGTTATTCTCATTTCTGGTGCTGTAACACTGCAACACTGGCCGCCTTCCAGCTGCTGTCAAACAAACAAGGATGCATCGCTCTGAACGGCTCAAAGACACAGGATCAATCCCGAGATGTCCTCTATAGAAGTCTTCATCCATGGAAAAACGAAAATAAAACCTCTCTGTCACACTGAAAAACCGAATATGGTACGACAGACCAGTGCAAGAAGCATCTCTGAGCTTGATGTGACACAGAACAGCAGTAACCACACCATGCAATGCAGCTGTTGCTGAAAAAATATCAATATTTCCAACAAATGTGTCTGTTTAGACATTGATTCAGTCAAACTATTGAAAAAACACCATCTAATCCCCCTCTGGTGGTGCAGCAGGTTAATTCTGACCCTTGAGTGTATGGAACCCATGTTCGATCCCTCGCTGTAGCATGTAAGCATCCAGTAACCTTTAGCTGCGTACCGATACGAGTATTTATTAAATGTCAAAAACACTAATTCATACTCCATATGCAGATGATACAAAAAGGCAATGCATTGCCCCAAACGACCTCTAACGACCTCCATGCAGCCTCTGCGTCGAAGCAACATGCACTTCCAACTTCTCCAAGAGTCTTGAAGGCTGCAAGGCACAACTGCATCTACAGTACGCACAGGGCAGCATGGAGTGAAGTGGTTAGAGCGCCAGTCTCCCAGTGAGACGGTTCAAGTCCGAGTTGGGTTTCCATTGCCTCCCTGCATGTCACAGGTCTTATCTGAGACTGATAACATGCAAATGAGGCGAACTGATGACACTTTATGAGTTCGATCTGCCCTGACCCAAGGATGGTGGGCTCAGCTCGAGATTGGACATGGATCACTTGGAGTTCAGAGTCAGAGTGGTTTTGTTTTTTTGTTTTGTCTTCAGCAAAGACTGGAAACCAGTGATCTGAATGACCCACGTTCATTTAAAGGTAAGAACATCAACAGAATAATCTCGAGAGAGAGCCATCATCACTGTCAATAACATTCATAATCCCTTTGAAATGATCCTGTTGGTATCTTCTTCATCATCTCAACATAAAACCTGTGTATTTTTTTCCACCTGTCTCTGCTTTCCTAATTATCTTGCAGTGACTGCCTGAGACATTAATTAAAGCAAGGACTAAGTACAAAGTGTACGGAGTTCAGCAAGTACCAGATAAACCAGTGCATGCTACCACTCAGCTCTGGAGAAATTAATATCCTTTTAATAAAGGTAAGTAGCAAGCAAAACATCAAGCTGTCATTAATAAGCCACATAATATATATTTAAACAGAGAAAGGGAAAGAAATGCAGGCTGGATTTCAGCTGCTATGCAGAGCATCCATTAAACATGTTCTCTTGAGACACTGGCACAGGCATTCATCAAATCTTCATTTCCTGTCCTGAATTCAGGAAAATTTCAACACAATAATTTTGGACAAACTGGGACGAAAGAGTGTTCAAGCAAAACTCCTTCCCACTCATAGTCAAGGCTCTCCTATTTAATATTTACCACTGTGCCTGCTGGCGGCATTGATGCATGCGACATTAGAAAGCCGGGCTTTTACTGTTCGCCGCCCACTTGAAGCAGAAAGGGGGACTGATGGCGACAAAATGGAATAAAGAGAACAAGCTTCCTGCAGCAGATCAGAGCTGACATGAAGTGACGGGCGGCGGCGGAAAGCGCGCCGTAACTCAACGGCCCTGTTTGCTTACAGTCTAACCTCAGCATACTGAGCGGCGGGAGAAAAATAGATCTTTTTAGCACATGACAGCCTCTATCTATCAGCTGTGAGACCAGGAAACAGCGACAAACAGGGAGGATCAAACAGGTCTTCTGTCTGTCGCCTCCAAACCCAACAACGCTTGACTTTTTGAGGCAGGTGATGACAGCCCCCCTCTACCTCATTCCCCACCCGTCCCTCCATATGTCCCCAGAGAGCCGTCCTGTTCCACACTCTGTACAATGCGCGAAAGACTTACAGGCTTGTGATTTATTTCCAAAAGACCCCTAAGACTTTGATGGCATGGGATGTCATGTTGTTATGGGTTAGATCACATTTTAGAAGGTATTTATTCAGCGGTCAAGGCCAAATGAGTCGCGCGTCTGACAAGTACATGCAACATAAATGGCTTCCATTAGCGCCAATAATGCTGTCACTGCTGTGGAAACCCTTTTAAGAGGTTCTTTCTTTATCGTCAGCTGATAGAGTGCTTGAACCTCCGGCCCTCAGCCGGTGGTGTAATCAGGTCAGAAATGTGCCGTGTTGGGGTTGAGCATTATTCTACAAATTAGAGCCATTTAGTTATTTGTGTGACCCAGGTAAGAACTTCAGCAAAGCAAGAACTGCTATAGATTAAGGGAGAAATAACAGCTGTATCAAGTTACAGGAACAATAGCTCGGAGATTGAACGTGTAAAGCAATGAAAGCTTCTTAGCGGAAACCCTGTATAGAATGGACAGATGGAAATAGTACTTTTTTGTATTGATATCTTTCAAAATAACGCTTGAAATAATAAAATTAAAAATATATTGGTGGACAAGAGCACAAAAAGTGAAAATGTTTTAGTCAGTCCCTACAAATAACACATTCCGATGGCGCAGATTGGCAGCCTCGCTTCCGTCAGTCTGCCCCAGGGCAGCTGTGGCTACAGTAGTAGCTTACCACCACCCAGTATGGTGTGAATGAATAATGCAATGTAAAGCGTCTTTGAGTGTCCTGAAAAGCGCTATATAAAACCAATGCATTATTATTATTATTATTATTATTTTCTATCTCAAATGTATAAAATTAAACTCTTTATGGAAATAATTATTCCTTATTTGGTGAAAAAAAGGTTTTCCATCCCATAAAAGCATTTAGGCTCTCTTTCTGTGTGCAGCAGATGGAATTGTTTTTTATCCAGATGGTTGGAAAGTCAGGATTCTAGAAATAGTCTCAGAATTGGAGGAAGCGCCAACAAACCACCTCTAGAATTCCTGAAAATTGGCCCTGAAGTTGATTTTCTAAAGATGACCTGGATGGATGCCAGAGCTTGAGAGGCACAAACTGAGGTCAGGAGGTTCAGAAGCACCTCCAAAGCTCACTAATTAACACATCTCATCCTGTTTGTTTAGTGTGTGAAAAGAGAGTGTGTGACAAGGTGGGTAAAAAACAAACATGTTAATGCCTGAGGTGGGGACATGTTGGGGGAGGAATTTAAACGCGTGGTCTTAACACTAAGTTCTGAGATAAACACAATAAATGAAGACCTATACTCCTGCCTTGAGGCAAAAGGAGATTAATTTATCAGCTGCACTGCAGCTATTTCAATTATCAGGTAAAATTTGGAACGTTGATTTTCAGTTGATTGCAGGAATGTATGGCTGATGTACCTGCCCATTGTTTATGGTGACGGTTTTTCTCAGGTGAGCAAAGACGCCAGGTCTGAGGAGTCATGATGTTTTCTGTTCTGCAAAACCTAATGGATTAACAACACAAAGATGAACAACTTTCTATGCATTGTGTCATTTTGATCATCAATTGAAAGATGGGAAATTGTTTCAGTATATTTGATTTTGGTTCAAAAATCTTTGGTTTTAAAGGTGCATCAAGGAGTTTTTCAACTTTACAAATACTTATTTTCCACCATAAATATGTTACACAATTTAAATGATGTGTACAATGTGCCCTGACATATTCATTGTAAGTAGCGCTAACAGCGCTAAATTGTCACTTGAAAGTTGCGGCCCGGCACCAGAACTTTTTTTGGGGACAATTTGAAAGGAATGACGTAATGCACGCTCCGGCTGGTTAGGTTTCGTTTTGTCCGCCATTACTCCGCCAGATGCTTAGTGAGCAACAACTGAGCAGGAGCTTCCAGAAAGTAAGAAAAGACTGGCTTCTAGCACTGCCACAGCTCCAGCACATACTACACCAGGTAAAGAAACTTAAATTTTACTCAAGCGCGACTAAAAGAGCGAGGAAGGAGTTCCCCTCTTCCGTGCATGTGAGCCACAGTCACGAGTGTTTCACTAAGCTGCATTATGCCCAAGGCCTGCAGGGGCCGCTGTTTCGCATAAAATGTGCAAACTCCTTAATGTACCTAATGTACCAGGCTACTGGCTGGAAGCCGTATGATGCACACAAATAAAAATTAAGAAGTTCTAACAAATTCACATTTTATTATATTTTTTCTCCATAAGGAGGCAGCAATTCACCATATGACAAGAACAGACGAGAACAAAAGCACTTTCACAGCAGTAAATCGCTGCCATTTAAAGCGCTGTCCATGGTGCTGAAGATACAAAAAACAGTCCGGTGTTGTCTGAGGAGATGGGTTATGCTAAACTGCTAGCTGACATGACTTCAGTTTCAGCTGCCACAATGTTGTTGTATTTACCTTTGTCATCCTTTGGAACATTCGATTTTGATTTTTTTGGAAGTATTGCCTGTGAAAAAATCCGATATCCTCTTCTGCTTCTGTCTGCCATTGTCGTTTGATTGCGAAGAAGCTGCTTCTCAGTGAGGGAGGAGTCTCCTCAACAAACAATTTAAATTGAATTTCATTTAAAATAGATTTTTCCACATATCCCCACAGCTCTGTGTAAATCCATTCCACAGATACTTTTTTATATTTTTATATATATGTATTTTTTTTCATTAAGTTTACAGTCAGTGCTAATGTAAGGTGTTATACAGCTTGCAGCCTCCACCAGAGGGGGCTGCAGCCCCGGCAGCACCCCCCTTGTGGTGCTATTGCTTAAGAACTACCACTACCAACACAAATCCTGGATTTGATTGGCAAAGATATACACGTGACATTTCTACCTAACTTTGCTAACACGGATTATTCTAAAGATATTTCTGATATTTCATTATTCAAATGAAAGGAAAATATATTACTGCAAACACAAGAACCATCACTGCAATCTATTAAATCAGAGATTATTTTTAACAGATCAGTAAAGTCATAATGAGTAGTGTGTGATGTCTGTCTGAAAATGCAGCTTAATTAAAGTGGCTGCTAAAAAATTAAACCTGCTGCTGTCTTATTATAAAAACTCCATGAAATCTCCGCAATGAAGAAATTAAATGTATGGGATGCGTCTGGCCTCACTTCTCCACCTCACCATCTGTGTACCCAGGTTCTCTTGAGTCCAAAATGTTTCTGTGCAAGGATTAAAATGAACATACCAAACATTCTCCCATCAAATCAAACGTTTGCATACGAAGTGGTGCACGCATCTTTCAGGCCGTTTTTTGCATAAGCAACATTTATAAATGAGGCCCCAGATGAAGAGTGATCTCCTGCACCTCCAGGATGTTCGTTTGACCCGATATCATAAAACCTCTTTATTACAAAAATTGATTCTCGCATTGCTACTGAGTCCTACCTGAGGGTCAGATGGGGGAAACATATTTTCAATCAGGAATGAAGAGCAACAAGTAAGTTTTGGGTCAAAGTGTTTCATCAAACAAGCATTAGTTTGTTCCTTCAATAATTACTTCCAGAATTGCTATTATGATAAGAATAAATAATTAAATAAAAATTACATGGAAGCAAGCATAATGGGAAAAATCACCCAACCTTCCATCCTTCTGCTCAGTTATTATGACGGCACACAATTAGTGTTAAACTTTTCTTCAAAAACTTCCCCCTTCTGTAAATCTGACCCTGAGCAAATGCTGCTCCAGGTACCGTCACTCTGTAACCTGACTGTTGTGCGATGGTGGTTTTGAAAGAGCACACTTCAACTCTCCAGTGTTTGATGAGTTTCTAAAACTGCCTGGTGAATCTGGCAGTCATCACCTCTGCCGTGACGAGGACGCGATCCCTCACTGGCTTCCCACCTCCACGTCCATCCAACAGATGGAGCCGTTCTGTTATCGCCAAAGCTGCAGATGTTCACGAGAAGGTCGTCCGCCAGACGAGGTTTTGAGAAGCAGGGGAGAGCGCTGAAGGTGAAGAAAGCAAGACGGCCAGGTTAAATCCTTTCGCGTAAAACAAGAGCATTAAGCAGAACAAAAGGTCATGGAAATTTCTTAGAAAACAGAAGAAAAAACTGTCTAAGACTAATTAGTAAATCGTTATTAATATAAATAACCTGGGTTTATACCCATTCGATTATATTTATTCAGTGGAATCCCAGGAGCGAAAATGCATGGGGATTTTTTAGAGAAACACACTTAGAAATTCACAAGGCAAGGCACTATTTCTGTGGAAGGGACATCTGCCTTAATGGTAGTGACAGCACTTTGTTTTTGGAATAAATAGAAGAAAACTGGGCTCGGTTAGGAGGGCTGAACAAGCAGGAATTCAGTTTTCATCTCAAGAAAACAGAAATGAGAAGAACCCGAGTAATAGCTCAGAGGACGGCTCTGCATAAATTCAATCCTTTCTGAACCAGGTGAGTTGCAAAAACAACTACATCTGAGCTTCAGCGTGAGTGTGTGAGAGAGCTCAATACTGCATAACAAAACTCAAAAAACAAAACAAAACAAAACAAAACAAAAAAATGTTGCATGCTTCACTCCAAAGGATGCATTACCAGGTTATCACTTCAAATATGAGGTTCACAGTACATAATATCTTGCAAAAAACCCTTCAGACCAATCCCGCAGAATCCTCAGTCCACTCTATCACACATATATTTCAGTTTCTCGTTTTGTGACAGAAACAGAATGTGATTATACTCCAATGTGCAGGTGGACATCGCCTGTGCTCTGCTGGAAAATCACTGTACAAAATACAGAATGTGCAGTTCTACCCATGTCGTTTCCTTTCCGATACTGTTCAAAATCTACACTGCCACTGACAAAGTTTTTAATTGTGTTTCTTAATCCTTCACAGAGGTGGCAGGGCAGTGATGGCTTGGTCGTGTCCTGAGGACGACAGGATGAACAGAAGGAGGAAGGAGGAAAAGAAGCAGCAGTTAAAAAAACAGCTGGACTGTGATGAAGACATGAGTCTATCATGACTCTGTCAAAGGGGCAAGTAAAGCTCAGGACAGCATTTTGGTGGTGAATTAATATTTTGGCCTTCTGTCCCCGATGGGGTGAAGCGCATGACAACAAATCCCACCCAGAGCTCCTAAGGTAAATTCCTTATATGTGGAATATACTGGCAATATATCTGCATATGAATATCTTTTTGACTCAGATTCAAATTAGAGTTGTGGAGGTAGATAATCTGTCATATGGCTACCAGAATACCAAAATCAGGCTGAACCCAGCCCAGAATTCAGCCAGTGGAGCCCTGAAACCCAAATCTGAGAGAGTGTCAGGTGCAGTGTAAGCTTGATTCCACATGGTGTTGGAGTTATACTCAAAGAGGTCCAGGTTTCATTCTGGAGTTCCACCAGTATATGCATGGAGCTGAAATACAAGTGGACCCTGGCCCCGGTGGGGCTGAGTCCCATGGGGATCACAGCCATCCTTCAGATCACATGCCCTCAGGGTTTCGGGTCAGTGATATGAAGCAGTGACAGATGGCCAAGATGATCTTGTCACGTTTCTCAGAATTGTCATTGGAAATTTTGGCCGTCCCTGGGTTTTTATCGACACATTACTTGAAGTGATGTACTGTTGATATTTACTACTCATGTGGTCCACAACTCTAAGAATCCTTCCAAAAAAAAAAAAAAAAAAAAAAAAAACATGACAATGGATGAAGTACAAACATCTCCTGGGTGCACCTTGAAAATAAAATTCTATGGGAAAAGCTTCTTCTTTTTTATTGCTATATTTAAGACGTGTCATGAAATGCTTTCCTTGGAGAAAAAGTGACACGTTGAAGGTCGTGCATTGACATTTTCATTAAACCTGATGGCTTTTTTGTGCTTTTTCCAGATGTAAAACTGCACTCTCAGATGCACTACATGTGCACGGGTGGGATTACTCAGCACAAGGCTGCCTATTAGCTGGAGGAAGTGCAAGCTTGTTGGACTATATGGTGAAGAAACAAACAGCTGTGCAAGTTGGATTTAATCATTGCTGCTCACATGAGCGCTTGGAGGGAGGGATAATTATTGTTTAGAAAAGCATGTGTTTCCAATATGCATCCCCGTCCATGTGTGTACCGTGTGTCATCTCTCACCCAAGCTACTTTGTATTTAACTTGCATCACTGTTGCAATAATTACAGTCAGGAAAAGAGTCGTGGGTGGAATACAGTACCAAATGATTGAGGAATGGTAGCAGAATTGCATCACTCTGCTGTTGTTCGCAGTGGAAACAGCAAATTGTTTTCACCAACTGAACTGCACACCAGCCAACACCCACTCAGGGCTCTCTTTCCGTCCCAATTACCGTGGGTGCACGTGGCGGCGCCGGCTCGTGAAAGCAGGGCCTTCTGGAGAGCGCTGGCTTTACACCGGACTGCTGGATTTGAGTGCCGGGTTTCGTCCTGGGCACAGTGCTGGAGAGCGGCTGTTGACTGACAAACTAGTGTGTGTGTGTGTGTGTGTGTGTGTGTGTGTGTGTGTGTGTGTGTGTGTGTGTGTTCTGTGCCATGCCAGAAAACACCATTGATTCCCCAAATGCAACACTGCCCGCCTGCTTGGTCCAAGAGCACCTTGCAGAATGCCAATTCCAAAACTCTTGTCTTTTTCAATGAATGCACAAGTCTGTAACCTGGCTGCTACAAATTGGATCAGAATCAGCGGAGGTTTTATTCCTCCTGGCAGTGCCTGGAGCCCAGTATTTCACTGCAACAACTGTCAGTCATGGGCAGGAACAGAGGTGCACGTTTGGATGGGGGGGATTTGTTCCTGCTTTTAACTCGGCGTGTCTCTCTTCACAGTGCAAGCCACTTTTGAAGTAGATTACCAGCCGGCTCCTCTCTAACTCCCCGAGTGAGGCAGCTTGCCAGTGTATTATCAGTATTTGGATTGTCTCATCCCGCTTACATCTATTACTGTCTGCCTGGCCGTGCTGTACATCTGGTGGCGAAGCCTCAAAAGGCACGCTCGCTAATTCCTAACTGCGGAGAGAGTGATTATTTTTGTTGAGGATCTTTTTGAAAATCAAGAAAGATCTATGGCTGCTGAGAAAATAAGACTCTCCAGCACGGAGCTTTCTCAGGAAATTAAATCAGATGTGAACACACGAGGGAGGAAAAAAAAAAAACGCATTGTGTGCGTAAATGCACACAATGATCAAATTTGGTCCCAAAAGATCCATGCTGGGTGTGAAACTCACAACTTCCAGGGCTGTGATGTAGTTACTGCATTTAATTTGTGGCAGTGCCAGGCGAGGCGACGGCACCTGTGGGAACTCACAGCATATTTCCTTTATCTGTGAGCCGTTGTGTTATTTTTCATCGCGGGTGGCATTTCTGAAGCTATCTCCCTCAAAGTTCCAAGTTCAGCCATCAATTGCTGCCCCGACCGAGACAGATTAGGTAACAATTCCCTCAAAATGTCATCCTCCCTTCCAATACCACTTGTACGCATACGAGACTTACAAGACTCATGGATGTGTGAGGAAGCTCGTCCTGAGCGCGTCCAGCCACAAACTGGAGGATGTGTGTAACGTGGCAGCAGACTGGCGGCTCAGCGGAGCGTGGGAGGAATTCCAAGGAGTTCCTTTTTTTTTTTTGGTTTGTTTTAGATATATATTTCAAAGTTTTGAATGCCCATAGTGCTATTTCCCCTTTGTCCTGATCAGGCTTGTTGAATTTATTCATCTGAAAAAAACCTGTTAACAAACAGCATAATTGCAGTCGTTTTGACCTAGCCTTTTCTAATTCTGACTTCCAAAAATTATTCTGTCATTGAAGCATGAAAGTTAAAGGTTCACCAAAGCTTTGACGACTCTCGGAGGGGGTTGATTGCAGTCAGTGCCAGATCTTCAGCACTCTGCTTGGATTCAGACAAAGAATACAAACTGGCATTACTGAGTGCAACAGAAAAAAGAAAAAAAAAAACTTTACAAAAGTATTAGAGCTCATTAAGCCATTTATGCCTGTAGAGTCATGAAACTTCTGCGAAATTAAAATGTACAATTCAACTGTACACAAAAGGAAAGTGTGAGTGAGTTGTCAAAGTATGATAAATGCAACAAAAGTGTTGGATGGAAAGAGGGAACCACACACACACACGCACACACACACACACGAAGTACCTGAAGTGGCTCAATTAACAATCCCATCAAATGTGTCACCTTTTACTGTTTTATGCTTATTTGATTCGTTTTAGTTTCCGTTCACAGAGCAGCAAATTCAAGTGAGAACAATAAACTCCCGTTAGCGTTTTGTAGGTTCGTTTGCGCTCTGCGCTCTGAGCCACTGAAAACACAACTTCTTGAAAACGCTCCGGCTCCAAATGAAAACAACCCTTTCTAGAAACTCTCAGGCCGTCTCCTTGGAAACAGAGGAAAAAACAAAGAACAGCACCCACTAGTGAATCAACATGAGGATTGCTTTGTTATCGACTTTGTTTTTTTTTTTTTTTTTTCATATCTGTATTGCATTAGAAAAAAAAAAGCTAGAAGGCAGACATTTTAGGCATGATTTTTTTCAATATGAACAGATTTAGTAATTTTTAATAATGGTAATTTTTTTTATCAGAACAGAAATCATCTCAGTCTCCTGTGGATCTGTGGGGACCCTTCAAGGCGGTCCCTGACCAGAAATGAAGAAACCATAGATTCAGGGGAAAACGCTACGTCAAATTTCACTTGAAAAATCACCATTTTCACATTCCCTACTGATGATGTTTTGCACACATACTTCTCATAACCATGATTCCCAGACATCTTATAGTCAAATAACCAAAAACGAGAGGAAAAAAGCTTTTACCTGTCAGTATGGAGGCCCACCATTCTTCTGCAATACCACTGGCCATAGAAGAATGCATCCATGTCAAAAATTACAATGAAACTGTTTGTACGGTCGTCCTAACATGCAATACGAGCAGAGTTCCAGCTTCAAAGAGCAATAAAATTGATAAACATGTTTAAAGGTTGCACCCTGTTCATGGATGCCTCATAGCAGACCAGAGAAATACATATACCAGCTGCAGACAACAGACTATCTGGAGATGAGTTTGAGAAAGAAAAAAGGAGAAAAACATGAGTTTGGAGATGGCAGAGAGGGCATCGTCGTGTGTTTTACCTCTCTGCATGCTGCCAGAGCTGCTGGCTGTTTCTGAAGCTTGTTGATTGCGTGGGAAAAGTCACGCAGTCAACACCGCTCGGTCCTCTTTGGACTTCAAACAGCTCTGGTAAAGCTTCAGAGCATGTTTGAGGTCCTTCAAGAGAGTGAAATCTGTACCGCCGAAGACGGGAAGATGGGCTCTCTGCTAGATCTCGGTGCAGATTTGGTTTTATCAGGGGAAAAAAGCAGAGCTTCAGATGTAGCTCGGTCCGACTCGCAGCGAAAATGACTTGGTTTTCAAGGGCTTTCTACAGCCTACTCTCCACTGTTACCCTAGAAACTTTCAATTTAGCTGTAATTTGGTGCTAGGAGATATTTTTTCCCCCAACCTCAAGGGAACAATTGATGGCAAAATTGTTGTGATTTTTTTTTTTCTTCTTCTTCTTCCTCTGGCCAGCCAAGGCTCCTTTTTCAGATTCAAAGCAACAACAGTTAGAGAACAACAACACAAAGTGAAGCAGAATTGAGCTGTGGAGAAAACGAGAGTTCAGCGTTTGGAAAACACGCGTGCACCGCTTCTTTTTCCACAAAACATACAACCCTGGAAAAGGCAATATTTGTTTCTTCATTTCTAACTGAGGAATTATAGTATATTCTCTGATATTGCTTCAATTCAGTCTATCAAAAACGAGCAGCTTGGTAGTTTATAATTGTAGAATTTATTTTTTCCCCAGCATATATACACATAATTTGAGAATGTATATGCAATCCCAAGAGTTCTTTTAATAGTGCTCTTGAATAAACACGGTAATTTTCAATGACACTCCAATTATTACAACTCAAATACAATAAAAGATAATGAATTGAGGCGCACACCATTATTATGTTACTATTTAATACAGTGTTTAATTGGCTGTCAAAGCTAATGATCTTTTTGTTAGTTTTATGGGAGAAGACATTTACAGAGATACATAGAATAGATAAAGGTGTAGCTACTGCTCTTTTAAAGGGAAACATTCTTCACAATTTCTTACTGAAGAGGAAAAAAACGTTAGGAACTGAAGATACCTAAAGGTTGACGTTTATCAATGTGTTGTGTTTGGAAACTTGGTTTATGGATGGTTTGTACTTTTCTGGATTTTGGACACTGGCCTGAGTATCAAACCATTGCTTCTGCCTGGCGCTGCACTGCTGTCAGCTAGCCAGCTCGGGGGCGGCTAAGCTAACAGCTGATTGACGCTTTTCAGGCTGGGTTCTGTTCAGCTTCTAAATTCTGACCCTGTTGCAGTGCATTCAGCCCCTGAACAGAGCTGGTTGAGTCTAAAAAAAGAAAGATAAATCACCCGGAGAGGCCTCCTGTGAGATGTTTCACTGAGTCCAAGTTTGCAACGTCTTTGTTGGTCTGTTAAGAAGCTTCACTCGATAGCATCAAGCATCGGGACGTTTTCTCTTGCCTCCCTCACCCTTGTGCCCGTTTGTTTGGTGTGGATTAATGGTGCATTGTGGTCCATCTGTGGGATCCAAGGAGGCCTTCACCTTCACCTTCACCTTCACCATCACCATCACCTCCACCAGCCAATCAGCTTCCAGATCAACAGAGCTCAGTAGGAGTCCTCAGGACGGCTCTTTTCCACTACCTTCATGATTTTTGAGTCAAAAACAAAAGGTGTTGTGGGTTAGGTACATTTTTGGTGCCCTTTACATTTTGTACCATGAAGGTTGTCTTAAACGCCGGAGGTTATTGGTGAGTGTGTTTTCATCAGGTTTACAGGTTTGGATGGTTTTCTTTTCATTTCTTCTTTTTCATCTTGTTATATTTTCTTTTTTTGGCAGACCTGCTTCATCCTGTACTCCCCCTCATTTCTCTGAACCTTTTGTATTCTTTTGTGTTTTGTGCACTGCAGTTATATTTGATGTTGAGAAAAATAAAACTTGCCCCCCCTCCCCCAACAACTTTGTCTCTGTATCACTCCTTGATTTCTCTTTTTAAAAAGGTAGCCTGAAACAGTTACCTGAAAATCTTCCTGGTTAATGGATGACATTTGTCAGTTCACTAGTGGAGTGTGAGACCATAAGTTGAGTGATTGTTGGAATGAAATATAGACAATCGTGCAAAACTGGACTGGGAGCGACAACACTCTGGAGGCAATTTTTTTTTGCAAATGTAACTTAAAGGTATAATACAACATTTTCTCGAAAAGACGAAGCCCCACGTCTGTTACTCACTTTTTGAACAAAGCGCATGCGCCAGACCATCCGCCCGGCTCTCCTGCTTCTCCCAGAAAACGCGGAAGTGTACGAGCGCGATCTCCTCTTCTCCGGCGTGCACGGCTCTGTTTACAGTTTCTGCGATCCGCCTCGCTCATAAATAAAGCTTTTTTTTTCCGAAACAGCTACAGTTTCATTATGTCAGACTCGCCATCGGTAAGTACTAGCTCAGAAGCTACTGGCTACATAAACACTCTGAATGCGCATGCGCAAAAGGGAGAAGCTGATTGGGCGCAAGCACGGAGAACCGCCTTACGAAAGCAGCTCGTCAGAATGATTGACAAACAGACCCACCAATTATTTAGGTGATCCACCCGGAAATCAAAATGTTGTATTACACCTTTAACGTTCCATCTCCTGAGTCCTCAGGGACGCTGCTCAGCTACAAACTATCCAAAGCTAAGCACAGACTTTCAGATGATTGTTTATTCATCTCAGCTATGGAAGTGTGGTTATTACAGCAGCTCCATTTCCCTAATGTGGCTATAAAAGATGATTTTAGGTATCCAATTATTTGATGTTGGTATATAAGTGTTTTTTTTTTCTCAGACCCATTGATAACCAGAAGTAAGTGGGTCATACTGTTTTTTTTTTAATTTGTGTTTTTAATGGCGTGTGTCTCCAGTTGCCACGAGCAGTTTTTAGATATTTTTAATTTTTATCTGATTTTTGTGTTTCTGATTTGTGCTCCATTTCCACAAGCTATGTGCAAATTATTCAGCCAAAAAAGACAATCCAGGACTGTAGGGCTCCATCCAATTAGCCAAATCTGTTGACATGCAGAGCATGAGTGCGCAAAGCATGAAAATAGTCTTTTGTAAATGCAGATAATGATACAGTGTCAATATGTTGCAGAGATACAGAGCTGATAGTCTATTAATTGACCAGCCAAGCATCTTTGTTAGAGGTGCACATGCACCCAAAGAATGCTCCATAGGATGGTGTACGGTAAAGTTGTTAAAGTCTTAATAAAGTGGAAAATGCAATGTGGGTGTGATCTGTATCTGCACCACACAAGCTCATTAGAGTGATAAACCAGAAGTGAGAACGATGCAAACAACGAAAGGTGAAGAACAAAGTCATTATCAAGCTTCTTTGCTTCAAATTTTACCACTTTTATTAGAACAAGTTTCTCCACAATTAGTGTTGATAGGAGTAGTCACCTTGAGCACAGAAATAAATGAGTTAAGTGTATTTTTCTAAGAAGATTATTTGTCCAACATAATTCAGCAGTTTATAATTATGAATTTTTTTTAATCAAATTTAGCAAGAGCAAAATTTGGGATTTGAAGTTTATTGTGATCAAATACACGACACACAGCTGTACCGCATCATGTCTGCTTCAGACATGCAGCAAACTGATGACCTTATAAATTTTAGAAAATAAATTATAGCAAAAACCTTCTTTCAGCTCAACGATTACAAAACTGAAGTTTTAGTTGTCGGTCCTCAGGCTGAGAGAGAGAAACATTTGTCACATTTAAAGTCACTGTCTCTCAAAACTAAGGAACCAGGGCTTCTTTTTCAACTCTGAGATTAGTTTTATCCCACATGTAAAGCCGACAGGGAGATGCTGACTCCTGAAATGCCTTGCTTTATGATCTTCTGAAAAAAAGAGAAAAGAAAAACATCTCACATCTTCAGCTTCTCCAGAACTCAGAAGGAGGATCACATTACACCAGTTTTAAAGGCACTGAATTGGTTTCCCTGTCTTTTAGGATCAATAGAAACTTCTTTTAATAGTTTTTAAATGTCTTAATGGTCTTGAACCATCAGGTTTTTCGGTAGCGGGTTTTTAATCATTCCCACTGTTAATATGAGAGCGATGCAGTGAAGGTGCTTCACCCTTACCGAAGGCTTTTAACTCATGTTCCCTTTTCATATACTTTTTTATTTGTGTATATGTTTGGGTGGGGGGTGGGGGGGGGGGGGGGTGGATGGATGTATATTGGTCTGTTTTTACCTTGTAAATAACTTTGATTGATTGATCTGTCTTTCATTTAATATTCATAATGAAATTCACCCGGTGCCTTGGCGTGGTTTGGATGCTGTTCGACCCGCCGCACATGGCTCCACCGGAGTCCGAAGCAGAAGTGACAGGCCTTTCAGCGCCGATGCTGGGCAAGAGACCGGCAGCTCTCTGGACACGTCTCCAGTCCATCAGAGAAGCAAACAACTACTGACACACACACACACACACACACACACACACACACACACACACACACACACACACACACCTAATTTAGAGCCACCAATTAGCACGGCTGTCTGTGGACTGAGAGAAGAGGCCAGAACAAACCAGAGAAAGCCCACGCAGCGAGGGGAAAACAGGCTTCTCACAGAAAGAGAAAGAGCCTTGAATCTAAATGCTGTTGACAACAGTGCTAATCACTGCACGATAGTGACGTCTCGCACAAAGCTGTCATGCACGGAAAAAAAAAAAAGCAGATGTGTTGAGATTCTAAAATAAGAAACCTGCATCGGTTTGCATATTGCTGTTTATTTTCTCCATGAAACCAAAGAGTCTGTTTGAAGGAAGAAGACGATTTGGAGACGGAGGAGTTTGTTTAATCGTGAATGTTGGGGGGATTCGGGTTTGATACTTCGGAACATTATTGCCATGTCATTATATTTCTGTCATCTATTTGCAGAGTTGTACAGTTACAACACATGAGGAGGTCATAAATGCCAGTTGTTGTTGTTAGGCTCCAGCAAACACACGTAAACCCGAACCACAGGAAGAGTCGCTCACTCCCACATCACGCCAACAACCGAATTTACACAAAAACATTTCAGGTGAAAACACGCTGCTTTGGTCTTCTTGTCTCAGAAAAATCCTGCTTTTACATGACAAAGTTTTTAATACAGTGTCCATAAAAGCCACACTCATACACTCAATCAGCAACGTGGAGCAAAACAAAACAAAATGTTGTGCAAACAGAGCTTTTCTTTGATTGTAAACTTCATTCATTCTGCTCCAGCAGGTGGAACAGTATTAGTCACGATGAGTAATATGAGGGTGTACCCAAAAGAAACCGGAATTTGGTTATAACTTTTTATTTCTTACATTTCAAAATAAAACACCACCGTCGCCTTCAAAATAATCTCCATCCGCATTAATGCAGCGCTCCAGCCGTGTTTCCCACTTGACGAGAGCGTCATCAGACCCGTGCGTAATTGTGCCATTCAGGGCCGGCTGCGATTTGTCTTTCACCTCCTCCACATCTGCAAACCGCTGTCCCTTCAGCTCCTTCTTCAACTTGGGGAACAAGAAAAAGTCACTTGGGGCTACATCTGGCGAATAAGGATAATAAGGATACATAAGGCGAATACCCTGGACAGCGAAAAAGCAGCTCAGCATTGTTTTCATGGCTGAGCGGACCTGATGCGCCGACATCTGGCCCTTCTCAAACCGCCCGAACCACTCATGGACCTGAGTCTTCCCCAGAGCATCATCCTTGTAGGCTTGCTGCAACAAGGTGAGTGTTTCTGCTGCTGTTTTTCCCAGCAAAAAGCAGAATTTAATGTTCGCGCACTGCTCTAGCAATGTCGCCATTTTGGAAAAATCGCTGAGCGCACTCTGTTACTATAAATAGCGCGTGACAGACGTCAGTGTCACTCTGGGAGCTCAGATTTCTCACAGATATGCATGAGGCTTACCTGTAGCACATGTGATGGCCAGAAGTCGAAACTCATTATTATTATTATCATACCAATGCCAAGCAGTGAGGGGGAACAGACATGCTTCAACCTTCTCCATCTGTTTTTATCTGAACGTGTCAGGAGACGAACGCCGTGGAACAGTCAGCGGAATCCGGCTGCTTTCGGCTGCAGCGTGCGCGGCGGTAATGAGCCGCCTTCCCTGCGTGGCGTGGGCGGTCTGGCCGTGGTGCGGCGGTCACGCAGACCCTCGGCGCTTCTGTTTCTTCACAAACCCAACCCCTGCATCCTCCGCTGAGAGGTGGCGCTCCCCCGGGATGCATTCATGAGCCCCCCCCTCACCCCCCACCCTCAAGCTTTAAGTGACATGCACACGCTGACGCACGTGGCCTTTCAAAACACGCCGGCGGCACCTGATCCCTCCTCCTGCTTCGCCCTGCTGGCTTTATGGATTGCAATATGAGCTGTTATTTCTTCCCTCTCTCTCGGTCTTTCCAGAAGAGAAGACGAGCAGAATCCTATTGTTTTGCGTTTCGCCGTTACACCTTGGCCTGTGAACACACAGATAAGAGGTGAGGCCTGGCTCCTGGTAAACACACACCATCACCCTCACCATCCAATTGTTTCCTCTGATACACTAATATCACACAGATATGCATCATCACACCGATGCCTCTGTAAAATCTGTTTAAAGAAAATCCCTCCTGGATAGCTAAATGGCTCTTTAGAGTAATTGCTCCCATTTCTAACCAATTTAATATATGCATTTAGTCAAGTAGCACGCTTTCCTTTGAGTAATGATAACATTAGAGCGGCTCTGGGCTGGTGGTCCTCCAGGCGGCGGTACGCTGCAGCGTGCACGGCCCTGGAGAGGCGGGTCGGCGCTCCTCTGTGGACCAGAGCAGCGGTTCCCCTCAGCGGGGCTCAAAGGCAGCGGAGAGCTGGATTTGCACAAACAATACACGAACTGAGGCAACAAACCTGAGCTAATGTTCGATAAATATGCATAAAGGGTTTGATGTAAGGATGTGAAGTAGATGGGAAAGTGTGTTGGTTGAGTGGCTTCCTGTTTCCAGCCTCATTCGTTTGTAAATTAAGATTTTTTTCGAACATATTTTGTTGTCATGCTGGTCGACAAAACTAGAAATAGAAAATTAAGATATTGGATAGCAACAGTTTTGATTTAAACAAGAATACAGCAAACAAACCAAAAAACTAACAAGGGAAAAAAATTACTTCAGGGACATTTTAAGTAATAATGCGTTGCTGTTGCGTTTTTGTTGTGTTCACCCGTTTTCACTGAAACAGCAGAAACACTCTAAACCAGGGGTCTCAAACTTCAGCCCTCGAGTGTCTCCCTGCTTCAACACACCTGAATCTCATGAAGGTTCCATCACCAAGTTCAGCAGAAAGCCTGATAATGAGCCCTCAAGGACTGGAGTTTGAGACCCCTGCTCTAAGCGAAGCAGCATGGCCAGTTATTTTGAAATGAAACTAGTGTTTCAGAAAAGTTGCAATTGCAATTGCAATTGCCCCGTTTTCAAGGAGACTGGGTCAGAGTGATTTCGAAAAGTTCCACCTTGGAGCTCACTTTCAAAAAGCTGCATTTTCAGTGGCTCCCAGCACTGTTGTCATGGAAACACCCAAAACGCCACTAAAGGTGAATGTTTTCATTTGAAAACGTTTGCTAACCTTTTCACCTTCATGGATTATACTGTATGCACAACGCTATATCAATACACAATGCATTACAGTTATAGTTATGTTCAAATGTCAAGCACATGTGTACTTATAAAAACATTTACACACTCTAATATTTGATTTCCTAACAGGTGCATCTTTACATCCGATAATATACCCACTGACTATTCCACTTCCTCTTCCACATACAGTATATCTTTTAGATATATATGTTTGTGTGTTTTTATATCATGATACAATGACATATTATTTACCTTAAGTTACCTTACATTTCATTGTGAAGTCATGAGATATGCAGGGTAAAAGTGGAGCTTTTTTAATGCATATGGATTCCAACTATTGTTAACTATAATAAGTTGCCATATAAAAAACAATAATGACTCCAGGAACAAACCAACATTTAGTGTTCAGTGTGATTTTCAGAGTCCATCAAGTCTCTTTTGTCATTATTTTCTTTGTTTTATATATATTTTTTGTTTTAATTTCCCTTCATTTTTTTTTCTTTCTCGAGTTCTTGAAACACTGATTTTATTGTCTTTACTGATCACAAACTCCGGTTAAAGATCAATAAGTGTTCTTTAAAATCATACAGCTATGGTCATACAAAGTGGATGCACTTCCATTTTCATTTACTGCCAAACCTCCTCAGCTGTATTCTGTCCTGAAGCCTGCTGTACATAAGGTACTAAAAGGTCGCAGTCTCTGCAGAGCTTTAATTGCGCATAGATATGTGCTGTCAGGGCTGCTAATAATAAGGACTTTAATGCACAGTATAATTGCGAACACAAGAGACAGTGTACCTATGGGAACGGGCAGGTTGGTAATGTTTGCCAGCCATTATGCAGCAGCACGTCCGCTTGTTTTACATATGTAGTTAGATGCAGCTTAGTGCATGTTAATGTGAGATCGTCGTACCTGATTTTGTTCGGCATATCGGAGCGGTAAATGTGACGATTATGGAGTAGAAACACACACCGGGCCAGTGGCTTTATCTCCACATTTAAATGTAATAACATTACTGTTATATACCAACAAAAAAGCTAATTATTCCCACCACTCATCACTGTGAACTGCATTGTGGGGAAATACTGTAGACCACAGTGAAAACAGCATGTTTTTTTTTATCTTTTCCTTTTCAGATAACTCTTTTTATTTTTCACTATAAATGAATCACCTATTTTATTAATAATAATAATAATGCATTGGTTTTATATAGCGCTTTTCAGCGCTTTTTTTTGGTGCTCCGCCAGAGCTGCTCACTCAGACCCGTTCACACCACGATGCTTTCAAGTGAAAACGGGAAACTTCTGATGTGTTTTGAGGGTGTGTTCACACAGAAACAGTGGAAATGTTGCCTCTGGAAACATAACAGTTTGGAAACTGATTTTATTGGGGATAAAAGAATAGTTGAAAAATGAAAAATCAATGAAGTCTTTGTTTTTTTCATTTCCTTTTCTTGATACAGTATCAGTAGATGCAAATTTCATTCGGGTTCAAACTCTACTCTGGAAAATACAGCTCTCCCACCACCTAACGAGATGGTTATTTGTACAAAATGCCACAATTCTTTAGCTGAACTTTTTCCTGCTCAAGTGGCTCCAATCAGCTCAACAAAGTCATGATTCGATTTACTGTAACTGTGACCAAAAATAACAAATCCAAATAGCGCAGGAAAACACGAGTTCAGAAAATGAAATGAAGAACAAGACAGATTCCCCGAGCAGCAGGAAGCTGTTTTTGGGATCAAATGGTGGCTGTAGTGAGGTTTTCTGAGGACACACAGAGCATGACTTGCTTACAACACTTAGCAGAAACCGGATCAGTTGAATCTGAGGCAGTAACAGGAAGCCCGAACAGTGAGGTGAGCGCCAGACGATCGATACGTCAAGCTTTGTGCGCTGACATATCGAAAATGATCCCGCTGTGCATCAAAACACACTGTGAATATTCAAGTGAGGGGGATGTTGCTGCTCTGCATTCACACTCACGCAGCTTTGTGGAGGAAGGGCGGACAAAGCAGCAGGTTGATCAGCCCAAACCCCTCAAAGCTTCTGCTGGAGGATTGAAACGTGAAGACTGCCAGGTCTTTCCTCCATCGGTACATGATCTCCGTCACACTAAGGCCTCAATCACACATACGCGGCTGTGCGGGCGCGGATCTGTCCGGGTTTGCACGGTGTCTGCGTGGAAAAGTCAGAACTGCACTCAAACAGATCAGTCCTTTCACACTGCACACGCGGGGAACGAGCGGGCTCCGCGTGTGGCCCGTTCAAATCCACGCGGCGGTTTCTAAATAGAAATCAATTCTATTTTTCTGCGCGGACTTGAGCGGGTTGTGCGTGGCGTCCCGTTGAAACCAATGGCATAAACACACATCTCGTGTCAGCTTGGCTTTCTATGCATGCATTGAGCTCATGTCTGCCCACAAACTGGTCTACACAAGAGGCTTTTGCCAGTGTTCTGCTTCGTCTATTTTTCCGCGCGGCTTGGAGCGGGTCCCATTGAAAACAATGAAGACAGGGCCTCGTTGTCATATATGCAGATATATGTTCTGTTTGAATTTACTATTCGGCACAGTTGAGAGGAGCGCGCGTGTCTAGATACACATATCTAGAGATCTATATCTATAGGTCTATGCCGGAGCTACGGAAGCCGCATTGTGTTGTGTGTTTTTGACTCCCGATGCTGATGCACATTTTTGGATGCCTGCTCTTGGGAATAAACATCCTTTCGCTCCCGAAACGCCTCTGGAATTACTTCAAACATATTACACTAGTGGCCCATTGCCGCGGACAACCCGCTCACGCAGACCGCGCTGGTGAGAAAGGGACGCCTGAACACGCCGCTCCAGCGCTCACGCGGTCTACGCGTCCGCCGTATGTGACCGCGTATGTGTGATTGAGGCCTAAGCCTTCATGCAAAAAGACTGAAGTCTTTTCAAGTGAAACGTAACACTGCTCTGGGGGTCTGTTCACACAACAACGATGCTCTGATCCAATGAAAACAAGACTAAAGACGATTCTCAATTCTCTGTGGAAAAAGAGGAAAGTGGAAACTTTTCTGAAACACTGCTGCTGTGGATACACCCTACAAACTGAGTACATGTGCAAGTAGCTGAAGTAACGCTCCCAGTCCAGACTCTCCTGGTCCTGGTACTTGAAGAGTTGACAGTCATTGTAATAACAATCCAACTTTCTTTCCATAGTAATGTTCTCCCGTTCTTCATGTTTATATCTGACTGTTCTCTGCATGTTTAGCTGTATTTCAGCAAAACAGCACCCACTAGTGGCCAAAGATGAAAGCTGCATCGTTTGTGTTTCTGCTGTTTCCGTGTAAACGGACGTCATTTTCAAAATCTTTCTGTGCAAACTCAAACCTTACTTTTTAAACGACGGGGTTTCACTCAAAACCGTTGAGCCAACAGGACCTGAAATAAAGACTTTGAGTTTAATCATTTTTTAGCCATGAAGCTGAAAGTTTTCCTCTTTCATTTCAATTCATGAGTCATTTACAATATTCTATCTGACCAACTCAGATTCAAGCAACTCACTGATTTAACTGAGTTAAGCAAGTGGAAGATTTCATATTTGAAAACCATTGCTCTCATTTATCACTTGCTTGTTTCAGCTCCTGATATCTGCAGAATGATTCAGATCTTTAACCTTTAGACCGAAGCTGGAATGGGCTTAGTGCAACATTGGGCAGCCTCTATATTTATTTTAAAATTTTCAGTAAAGCAACACAGTAATAAAAACAGATTTCCTCAGCTGGGTTAGCTGTATTAATTCATTACTGTATTTGAATTTAAGGGTTTGTAGAGTATTTTAAAGAAAATGTAACAAGCACTGCATGACTTGATAGACATCAAAACTTTTCTTGCCACACTTTCAAAACCGGCCAGTATTTAATAAAAACTACAGGTAATTTTGAAAGACCACAGTGGCTGTATGATTCCCATATCGAGCCCCGGCCCTGAAACTGCTCAATAAAATGCATTGATCTCACACAGACCGCATGCGGCAACCTTTGGAAACCTTTCGGCGGTGAAGTTTGGATTAAGTCTCATCCCGGAGCCGCAGAGCTGGCGGCCTCCGGAGAAAGAGACATTTTAGTCAAAAGCTGGCTTTAATTAATGTGTGAGCGAGCAGCCCTGCATTTCAAAGTGTGCGCCTCCAGCAGGGGGATGTCTCACCTGTCCGTCTCACACACACATCAAGAGCCAAATGAAAGTGGACCACATCAAAGTGCTACAACACAAGCGCGAGTTTGCTTTTGATGGGACCCACCAGGCCTCAAAGAGGAAGACTCTCCAGAACAGAAGGAATCCCTTCTCCTCATCCACTCTTCTCCTGTTTACGTCCTGCTCATGTTTGATACATGAAAGAGGCGTTGCAATATTTATCCATGCTGAGAAGCTGGTCCATGCTTTTGTCTCCTCCAGGCTGGACTACTGCAATGCACTCCTCATCGGGGTCTCTGGAAGAAGCCTACAACGGCTTCAGTCGATCCAGAACTGTGCTGCCCGGATCCTGATGAGGGTGCCAAAAAGACACCATATCGCCCCCATTCTCCATAACCGTCACTGGCTCCCGGTAAGGTTCAGGTTGGAATACAAAATCTGCCTCCTGACCCATCAGTGTGTCTACGGTAGTGCACCAGTGTACCTAAAAGAACTTCTCTCCCCACATGACCCGACCAGACGCCTCCGCTCCGCCGACATCAATCTGCTGAAGGTTCCCAAAACCAGGCTGTGCTCTATGGGGGACAGGGCTTTTCAGGCTGCAGCACCCCGACTGTGGAATCCCCTGCCTGCCCACCTGAGGGCGCCACAATCGGTGGACTCATTTAAATCTCGTCTGAAATCGTTTTTATTTAAGAAAGCTTTTGAATGATTTAACTTTGTACCCCATTGTATTTTATGTTGTGTAAAAATATGAGTATTTTATCTTTCTCAACTACTTTTATTGATTTAGCCTGTATTTGTTACTTTTAATTGTCATTGTTGTTTTTAAACTCCACTGTAACACTTTGAGATTTGTTTTACAAATGTAAAGTGCATGATGAATAAAATTCATTATTATTATTATCCAGCCGTCTCACATCCCTCAACTGCTGATGGAGGACTCGTTACAGAAACACAAAGCTTCTGGAAAACAAAGCCGTGGATTTCCTTTGTCTTGGCTGATGAGTTTCCATCTGACTGTCAGACCAGTTCCAGACTGGTTCCATTCTCAAGTTCATGTGCCAAAGACAGCCTGCAATGAAATCCTGGCAGAGTGAGGAATTATGGGTGATGGTGGCTGAAGCTAGAAATGGACGACACTGAAACCAGAGAAAGCAGCTTCAGGTATGAGCAACAAGGTCAAAGCTGTGTTACTGTTACAACACTATGTTCATAAAAACTGACTAGTAAAAGAAAACTCAGTCAAAACTTAACAATCTTTTTAAAACTAATCAAGTTCACTTTGAGTTTGAAACTGATCAAAGGTTCACTGCAGAGAAACAACGACCTGGTGTTTTGTTAGCATCATCGACGGTTTATACTTTTAATGTCAGATGTAGAAAACAGTTTCCAGCAGCCGTCTGTAATTATCACAGCCGGGCTAAAGTGAGCGGCCCTGGCTCATCCCTGACTGACCCCATTCGCTGCCTGTCAGTCACCGCTCGAGCTGCTAATTGGATTTTATTTCACATTCAGAGGACTTGCTAATGGGTCAAATTAAAAACACGTTTACAGGAAGTCATTAAGGTCAGATGTTCAAACCTGAAATCAATCGCTCCTGCTGCTCCTTTGCTGGGAAAGGTCCGTCTGCGGACTCCGAGACTGGGAGGTAATTATTAGATATGCCACTTCTCAAGCCTTAATGTACTTTACTCCACTGTTCCAACTGTGTTTGTGGTGAAAATCTCCTTTATGAGTGACGTTTTCCCAGGGAAAGGGGCAATATACGCTGTAAAGGTTGTGCGCATCATTTTATTGCATTTTCTGCGCTACTTAACGACGACACACACATTTACATATTGATGCTGCTGTTGACAGGAAACACCAGTTTGATGTCGTGTATGAAATGCAGCAGCTGCAACTGAACACAGGATATTTCCCCACGAGGATTCTGAAGTTACATTTGCCTACTTTGTGTGTTGCAGTATTCTTGCATCTCTGGATGGTAACGCTGCATGTTCTCCTTGCCTCGTTAAACATTCTCAAAGCAATGAACTTGTTTGTCTGCTCTTGTGAATGTACTCGCCATTGCTCATCTTTGTTGATCTCATGTGTAAGGTTTTAGTACAAAAAGCAGCCCACAATGCCAACTGGTAGCTGGGAAAATCTTTTTACTTGCGATGTTGTCACGTAAATGGAGCTTTATGTCTATTGTGGGGAAAACAGAATCTAAAAATGACCTTCTTGAAGTTCATATATCTGTATGTTATACCGATCATAAAATCTTGAATATGTCCAATCTCAAGCAAAAACCTGCAGAAATTGTTAAAAAGGTGATTTAAAGGTGATTTAAAGGTACTGAGCAGATTCTCAAACGATCATCTCAGTAAAGCTGCAGCTATAGATGATATTCCCTGCATTTAAATCTTAAATTAAACAGGCAGGCCATTTGCGGAAAGCGGCACAAACTGAACAAAAAGAGAATTTAAAGATTACATCAACATCAATTACATCAAGGAAATTTAAAAAAAAAGAAAAAGAAAAAACAGGAAAACACGTTCATATTTCATATTTAAAGAGCAGCTCCCTTGTTATCTTGTCAGACGACGTGCTATTACCATTAACTCGCAAGCAGGGAAATATGAAGGAGCAAACAATGAACATGACAAAATGTGAAATTCCCCTGCCTCTCTCAAGGTCTCATTTCCCTGGCAGCTGCCGGGGAGCAGGAGAGACAGATCCTCCATCAACAGCCTCTGGGACCAGGTTTGCACAGTCTTTATTCCAGGGCAATTTATCTACATTCAGTCAGCCAAAGTTGTAGAAAACCTTTATCCCTCCCAAATGTATCTAAGAGACACAAAATATCATATAAAGAAACAAATGCAGCGACTGCAAAGCCAATTTAATCTTGCATGTGGTGATCATTAAAAGCAACCTGGAGTGAATTATCCCCGGGATGGATGACTCGGGGTCTTGACTGTGAGCGGAGCCGCCGTGCGCAGGTCACCTGTCATGCAGATTCGTTCACGTGCTTCATCACAGCAGCAACGATCCACGCAGCCGCTGCCACTGAGTCACGCAAGTCATCTCCAAGTCTAATATTATCCACATTCCACTGTATCCTTGCGAACGTTGATCCAAGCTCCATCATCGTACAAATTGCCGGACCCGAGGTGATAAATTTCACTCTATAATTTTGCACGGAAAGACTGATGGGTTTAATTTCCTTGCTGTTCTTATAACCACAGGGCTGGAAGCAGGTTTACAAAGGCTTTGCAGTAACGCTGTGTACAGTAGATACATAACAGAACACTGACCAAAAGCGCCGCTTTCTTCAAGATTTTTAACTCCACTCAAAGTGATAATCCCCACAAATCCATGTTGTTTGTGGCATTTGTAACATTAATACCTCTGGAGCGAGATACTTCGAAGGGCTTGTCTGTCAATCAGACGGGATCCATGAACTGATGGAGCCACCTAGATAAAGGGACAAAACCACTTTTGAAACTCTTGGGCAGCTCAAGCTGACCTGATTCAACTGCTTCAGAGAGAAGCCTTCCATCTGGATTTACATAAAAATGAATGAACACTGTATTGAGCCGGATGCTGGGATTGAAGAAACATTCAGGAAAGTGAAAATCTTTCATTGGGTTCATTGTGTATCTGGTTACATGACAACAATGCTTGGAGCCAATAAAAACGCTGCTTTTAGAAACCTGCTCCTAATGTGGAACTTTTTGGAACTTCTGCACATGCGCCGATGGACAATACCAAATTATTTTCCTCCAGAGTGTCACGGCTCTCAGTCCAGATTCTCCTGGACTTGGCAGTCTTAGAGTTGACAGTCACCGTAACAACAATCCAACTTAATGTTCTGTCCATATGCATGTCTGTGAACTCACCATCATTTATGTTTAGAGTGTATTGCTTGTGTGCATGTGTGTGTGATTTCAGCATCTTCTGGTGGCTTGTTTTGTGCATTAGTTCGTCTTCAGTGTTTCTGCCATTGCCGTGTCTTTCAGAGCATTTCTGTGTAAAACTGACACTCGTCAAACGTCTGTGTCTAACTTGTCCCTCTTGTCTTAATTTCCTGATCTGTGATTGTTCCATTTCTGGGATATTTTATTGTTGTTTTGTGTTCTTTGTAACAAATTGTTCAAACCTTTTTTTTCCGCACTTTTAAATTCTTTTTTTGGGGGGTTTTAAGTACTTTTGCAATTAGTTTGGAATTGTTTTTTGATTTGTTTCTTGTTGAGCTCATTGTGCATCTCTTTAGCTAGTTAGTATCGCTTATGTTTTTTGTCTTTGTAATGAGTTGGTTTATATAGTGTGTGTGTGTGTGTGTGTGTGTGTGTGTGTGTGTGTGTGTGTGTGTGTGTGTGTGTTTTGTTTTTCTTAACTCGTTGGTGCTTGTTTCTGTCTGGTTGTGTGTCTTTGTGGTTGGTTGAATCATTGTACGTCGCAGATTTAATTGAAGCACTTGCTGCTTTTTTGGAATAGGTTTGTGCTTCATCGACTGGTTTGCATTTCTTTGTCATCATTTCTCACTCGTTGGCTTTTCTGTATATAGATTCTTTTTTCTTAGTACGTTAAATCTTCCCTTCAAATGATGTTTCTGGTTATAGTTTTCTAAATGAAGCAACAGTGACAGAGGCACAGAGCACTTTGAAATACAGTCAGATTTCCATTGGGTTTTTTTTCTTGTTTTTGTCTTTTGTTATTATATATAAAAAAAAGTAGTTTAAGTTTGCAAGGAGAGCACATTTGTTGCAGGTAAAGTCTGACATGTGATCTCTGCCATGGTCTTCAGACTGAATTCTTTAAATCCCTAAAATCTCCAAATTCTCACCATTGTAAACCTAAGTGAAAACACCTGCCACCATGTGCTGTACAGTTACAAAGAAGAAAAATCTCATAACACACCGTGTGTGAAATACAACGTCTGTTACATTCTGGAACGGCGAGTTCCTTTTCTCTGAGGATCATCTCTTTGGATTTACACTCGGTCTGGAGTGTTTGGCAGACTGATGGCTCTACAGCTGCAGTTTCAAACATTCATTCACCAGTTTTCACCACAAAAGATGAATCATGCTCTATTTTTTTCCTTTGCTTCAATCAAGCAATGTTCCATGTTAAATCTTGTTTAGACCAGTTCATCTCTCTTTCATCTAGTGTTTGTTAATGTAAAGGCTTAAACTCAGTCGTTCCTTCCGTGCATTCCCAGTTTGACAGGCTGAAACTGAAGCCCTGTTTTCACTGTGTTTCAAGTGAGAGTCAGTCACTTTTGCATTTGCCTCAGAAAGGTTTTGTATTCACATGAAGGAACACTGAGTACGGTGTAGTCAATTTTCAATAGGTCTAAACTTGACCAAAGAACTGACCTGAGCTGTATTTGCTTTATTTCTACTCCTACTTCCTACTATTCAACTTACTGATTGAAAGCTATGTGGCTCAAGGGCACCTCGAGAGGAGTCACTCACCTCCTCACCTCATGTTTTTATGTAGACCAATTCACATCTCTGACACTAAAAATACTTTCCAAGAAGTCAGCTTGTACCCGGAGACAGGAGATTTGAACCAGTTCGGCTTCTCACCCACAGTTGTTCCTGCAGTATCGCTGCTCTGAGAAAAGACACGATCAAGTTGCATTAAGGTAGAGTGGAACTGGATGATTTTGGAGTCTGACCA
The DNA here is from genome assembly GCF_902148845.1 of Salarias fasciatus. NCBI lineage: Eukaryota > Metazoa > Chordata > Actinopteri > Blenniiformes > Blenniidae > Salarias > Salarias fasciatus. The sequence continues at coordinate 27,329,317 of NC_043756.1, forward strand.
GTTACTAAAAGTAAAGATCTTCTGAGCTCTGCAGCATCCATCCTGAACATTTTAGTCCCATCTCTTGTGGCTTTTTCCTTCCTGCTGAATCACTTGAGCTGGCTCTCTCTTTAAGGTCAGAGCTACAACAACAACAAACAAAGGTTTTTCTGCGATTCATCCCCTTCTCTCTTCAGTTATTCTGTCCTTAGTGGTCTTTCTGGCTCCGGCTGCTGCTCACAGGTTCAAATTGTGAATCATAGTGTACACACAGCGCACTGCAGCACATGACGGACAAGAAGAATGATGATGGAGGATCAGAACTGTGGGTTTTTGAGCGTAGCTGAGGTAAACAGGGTGAACTCTCTCCAGCTGCAATGTGGAAGCACTGGAACTGTAGCTCATCTGTTTTCATTGGACTTTTACTTTAATCAATACACACTGATCCATGTATTTTAAAAAAAATTAAGACAGATTAATTGCAACAAAGGATTAAGGAAAAATGTAAAGAGTTCACTGCTCCTCCATAAGTGGGAAAGAAGATGGATTATAGATACTAGCAGTGAAAATCATATCCATTAAAAACTGATCAAGCATTTCTACTGTCACTTCAACAAACTGTCTTTCTACTGAAAAGACACCTGTTTTCTTCACCTCTGAAGAAGCGAGATCATTGCCAAACATCGGATGATTTTCTGTTTTTTTCAGTTCTTTTGCAAATAAACATGTTTTTGATAAAAGTGAAAGTAACTGACTGATTTCAATCAGTTTCCCAACACAGTCCATTTAGCAGACTTTCACAGCAGCCATAGCATTATGACTACTTTCCTAAACTTGTGGTAGTCCACTTGTTGTTGCTGAAACAGCCCCCAGCCATCGAACAGATCATCCTGTTTGTAAAACAGCTGTTTAGAGGGTTAAAAACTCTGAGGACTTCTGGAGACTGTGACTTTTCTAATTGTCCATCCTTCCTTCTTTTACACCATTTCATCCAACTGCATATTTGTTTCAGTAAAGCTTCGCTTTCAGAGGGCAAGACTTTTGAAAACTATCATCGTACACACAGAAAGGCCACAAAAGTTTTCATGCCAGGTCACTAAGTTTGTGCTGTGTTTTGAAAGGAGAGAACATATTGTGCAGTAAATGTCCACTCGATGGAAAAAAAATGTTGAATTTAAAAAAATGAGCAGCAGAAATACTCTTCAATTTCATCTGATCTCAGCTGACATGTGCAGAAGAATACTCACTTCAACTGAAGGGCAAATTTTCAATAAAAACATTGTGCTCTGAAAATGAAACTTCTTGAAGTCGTCTTCCGGTGCCTCCCATTAAACACAACCAACAACAAACAGGACGTCAGAGTAAACAGGTAGCCTCAGAGAGAACATGCAAACACATGTTGACTCCAACCTGACACCTTCTCATGATGAGACCATTCAACCAATTTACTGCATTCCTCAACTGTATTGGAACCACTGAAGGAATAAATTCAAGCCCCCTCCAACAGCAGGAACAATGACTCTCTTGGTTTGGTGGACGTGTGAGCCATAACATAGGTTCTCCACTCTCCAATATGAATCAGACTTTAAAAACTTTTTCTTAATATTCATAGTGAAGCAAGCAGAAGCAGTCGTAACGCTATCTTTTCGTCACATCAAACGCACGCGTTTCAAACACTCTGCCACCTCCACAGGACTTGTTAAATCGAGCCAACACTGTGAAAGCCAGTCGAGCTTCTCATCTCGGCAGAATCACCCGCTGTGATTCAGCATCAATCACCAGCGTGGACATTCATCTGCTGGCTTTTTAAGTGGAGAGCGGTCCGCCGGGGAGATTTGAGCCGTCCCCACAGCTGTCGAATGAAAAACACAGTATGAAGTAAGAGGTTGCATTGTTACCGAGTGAGACAGTAAGTGCATCCACTTATTTTAAATGTATCAAAGCCGCATACGTTTCTGCCTCATCTGGAGGAGGACAGGGGAAGCTTTACACACAAAGCATGACATCATACAGCCCAAAAACTGCGGAACAAAAAAAAATCGCAAACTTGATCAGAGGTGGAAAAAAGTGCTGTAACCTGAAGACCAGCACATGATTTCAATCAGAAGTGACATTTGTCTGACGTCTGACTCGGGCTTGTGCTACAGAGCCTAAATATGTTGGGGAATTGCTTCTCTAACATCACTGCTGACTTCTAAAATGAGGAGTGCTTTGAATGCATCATCGTATTTCATGTTTTTATTTATTTGTATTGCTTTCCTTTTTGCAAATGCTGAATGGCTCTGGGCTCCAGAGCAATGAGCAATTCAGCCACCTGCGTCAAACTAAGTTGACATGGCAATCACCAAGATTTCCAGTAGCCATCGCAGATCAAATGCAACAAAAACGATAAAATTGCTTTGCTTCGAGAAAATTATACACTAAGTGCCTCTGAAGTAGGCAACTGTAACTTGGGGGAAATCTTATTCCAGCAGAACAAGCAGAGCGACAGCACAAAAAGTCCTCAACCTGTTTTTTTAACTGAGGGCAAGAGGACAACCAAAACTAAACCAAGGCTCTGTGTTTTATTGGTGTCTTTTTATGTTGGACTTGAGAGTAAATGTACACAACAGTTTAGGACATTTGTTTAGGACATTTTTTAGGACACATGTTTTGGACATTTCTGCCAAAGTCCACATTTCATGTGTTCGGTTATTTTTGAAATTGTGACCCTCTTGCTTCATGCTTCTCTTCCCCGCTCTGTGTCTGATTGCTGCTCCCTGCCCTGATGTGTTTCACCTGTAGCTGTCTGATCGTCTGCACTTGGTGGCCAAGAGATGACTGGGGGCTAATCAACGGGAGTATGGGCTGGAAAAAAGATATTTCTTGCAATTGTTCACACTTCCTGTGGAATGGAACAATCCTCCACAGATTTGCCAGGGCCTGGATGTGACGGGGTCAACTAAGTCCATGTGGAGGTCAGTTTGTTCTGTCAGGGTTTGCTGGAAGGTGAATACAAGACACCAGACACTGCCTGTTGGTCTCCTGTCTGTTTGGCCCGGTTTTGGATGTTCGAGTTTCAATTAAAGGTCCTGTTTGAGGGAAGTGCCCAGAGTCTTAAGTCGTCCAGTAAACTAACAGTTTCAAACTGGACATATGTGTATGGGTAAAAATGGCGAATGTGGCTCAGTTGGTAGAGTTGTTGTTTTGCAACTGGAAGGTTGTTGTTTCTAGTCCCCATTTCGCCCTGTCTATGTGTTGAAGTGTCCTTAAGCAAAACACTGAACCTCAAACTGCTCTCAGTGGATGGATTGAGTGCCTTGTATGGCAAATTCCTCCACTGGCGTGTGTGATATGCAGTGTAAAGTGCTTTGGGCTCTGCTCAAACAGTGTCAGAAGCTCCATTTAAGTCTGGTCCTTTTACCATTCCTAAGAATTCCAACATCTACACAATGGGAGAGTTTTTTCCACCAGTCAGAGATGATTTTTATAACACAAATTAGACAGTTTATCACGTTAATTTCCCTTCTTGTATATTTCCATCATGCAAGGAAGCTGAAGAGATCATGGGAGTTGAGAGTCATGCTGCTTACTGATGCTGCATATCCAGTGTTAAACTTCCTGCTGAAGGGGTTCACTGACACAGCGACCCTGACAGATGACCAGCGTTTAACTTGAACGGTGTTTGGGTGTTAGTGTTTTCCTTTTCATTCTACACAGCAGCTTTAAGTTATACAAGTGTGAAATGAAGTTTTCAAAGTCTCACTTGTTTGGAAAAGACATTTATGAAGAAAAAATGTCAACTCATTTGTGGACAGCCAAAAGTGCATTTGAGAGTATGTAGGATCGTAATGCAGGGCACAAACAAACCTACAAGTCAGGAGACACACTGTGTCCTTCTACTGTACTCAAAAAGTTAACTACGCTTAAAAAAACATTAGAAACAGAACAATATCATAAACACTGCTCTAAAGGATCAAACCCGGTCTGTGTTGGTGTGTCATCTGCTCCCATCCGTATTCCGGTCCGTGTTTGTTTGCTATCCTCATATCTTCTGACGTCCAATCGTCTTTCCCATTGAGTTCATCACCCTGCACCTGTCTGTCTCCCTACTTAAGCTTTGCTCTCCTCGTGTGTGGTTGTTGTTTCGTTGTGTGTGTGTCAATGGCTGTGTTCGAAACCGCATACTTACGTACTACTCATACTAACTTATTGAGTATGCAGTGTGTTTACACTGGCAGTATGCGATTTTGAGTATGCGAGAAGTTCCCGGATGCATACTGCATTCGCCAGAAATGTTGAGTATACATCGTGTGTTCACTACTCATACTGAAATTGCCCAAGATGCAACGCGACGGACATTTGAATAAACTTTATTCAGTTCACAATGACTGTTTCTTCATGATGTACATTTAGCAAGCTGAGTATGGTTCTAGATTTAATCTTCCCTCCATTGTTTGTGCTCGTAGGTATGTTATGTTACGAGATTTTTGATTGGATTGACAATGATTAAAAATAGTAAAAACAAAAAACAAAAAAACAAAAAAAAAACCTTACATCTGAGAACAAGTCCATGCTGAAAGCGACCATGATGTACCGAAGACGGCGAGCCAATCTTTGTTGAAGAGCCGAAAAAACTCTCCGTCGGTAAAGCATCATAATTGGCATAATAAGTGGTCCGTTAACGGGACACCGGTCCAAACGGCGATGTTAAGCGAGATATATTGCTGAAAGGTTGCCTTCTTGTTTTCAAAGTAAAAGCACAGATTTATCACTGAGGTTGTTTTGCATGAGAAAGGGAAAGGGGTGGTTTATTTTGGTGAAAATAACCGGAAGTGCGTTGCTCACTGCGGCTGGCTTGAATTTCGCCGAATTCGTCCGAACAAAATCCTAAACGGCTGATATTCGGACAAATAAACGACACACTCGGACTCTAAACCACCACTTTGTCGCCTAATTTTAAAAAAAATCTCGATGAAATTATACATTTGACGAGTTTAGAGCTAAAGTGAAATCAGCTTTAGCAGATCGATTTCTGCTCATGGAAGAAGTGCAATGCATTGTGGGTTATTATGTAGTATGCTGTAGTGTAAACGCTTCGCATACTGTTTGATGGACTGAGTAAGCAGGATGCAGGATGGATAGTATGAGTATGTAAGGATGTAGTAGACAGTATGCGGTTTCGAACACAGCCAATGTGTGTGTTTTGTCTCATCTTTGCGTTCTGTTACCTGTGTTCCTGATTAAAGGAGTTCCTACTCAATCCTGTCATGCCTACCTTTGAATCCTTCCTCTGCCTTGACAACTTGCAAAACTTAAAAAAACACTTAAATTCCTGAAAGTGGTTTAGTTTTGTTGGTCATCTGGAGTGTAGAAGGACAGAGGATCAGTCTGACTGAGCGATGTATGCTGAGCCAGATCAGGAGGGTTCTCTGGTTCCTGTCCCAAAGACTGCTCTACTACTAGAGAATAGTTTGAACTTTCAGTGAACTGCGTTCACATGGAGAACATTTTAAGATCATGTAAATGTTGAGCTGCAGGTCTGAGTCATTTTTCTTCAAGGCACTTGTCTGCAAACACTTCCAGCATTTTCTTTTTTAGATTTTCTTTTCCTGCTCTTGGCAGAAGAAGCTGTTTGATGAAAGCCATTGTCAAATACTGCAAATATGAGATTCTGATGTCCCATTTTAACAAATTTACACTTAATGGTAAATGTGGAGTCAGTAGAATATCTTCAAGCAATTCCAACTCACATTACGGTTTAAGATATGGATATCAAACAACCTCAGCGCATCATTACGTTGACAAAGAAAAAAAAAAAAGCAGGCGTCTCCTTTTATGATGTGAATTTCAGTAAGCAGAGAAAAAAATATCTACTTCAAGCAATTAAGGGTGAAAATGAACTCCAGTGATATCATTCTGTCTGATGAAACTCAAACACTAAATTTTAAGAACATACTTTTGGGATGAAACAGTCAACAGTTTTCAAACAGCCTGTTCTTTTAGTAAAACTTCACGAAAGACAACTAGTGGGTTGTTACGCACTGGTGGATGCTGCAGAAGCATTTGCAGGACTGTCAGCACATTTTCCTGGTGAACAAACACATCCAACATATCGAATATACTGTCACATTTCTGAGTTATATCAAATGCTGTTATGTTCCTGGTTACAGCTGCTGCTGCTGCTGATCCTTCATTAGCAGCTACAGAAACATCTAATCACATGCATGATTGATTCTCTCATTCTGATTCTGATAACTGATTCTCTGCTGACATTGTCAGACAACCTGTGGTCAATTGTTTTAGATATGGATTACGCAACACTGAAATTAAAACAATGTCATTTTGGACTTCATATTTTTGAGCAACAAACTGAAACAGGGTTTAACCCTCACTGTTGAAGCTGTTTGCTGGACTGTCCTCGGCTCCCCCTCAGTTACGTGGACAGAGCTGTCCAGCAGCTCCGTCAGCGGACATCTGGGTTTGTCACCCAAAATATGTACAAGTTCTTCATAAAACGGGCAGGTGACTCGACCACGGCCCCTCTGTTTGCATCTTCATTTTTCTCTGGCACTGCAGCCACGTTCGCCTGTGCCCGCACTCTGCCAGTTGTCTGGAAATAATTTCAAACATTCACCTATTCCAACATGTCCCCTCGAGTTTGCCTTTAACTGAGATACACCCCAGATACTGATTCGGATCAAAACCCCACAGTTTTTTGAGTTTTGTGACGTCAGTCTCACATCAGTGGTGGTCACACTGAAAGACATTAGACTCTTATCCAATTTGTTACCACATATGATGGAGGCCGGGGCCTGTTGTGAAAAAAATCAGATTTGCAATGTTCACACTGTCAAGAAAATCAGAACTGGGCCCCTGTTCCTTTTCCTGCAGTGTGAATGTGGCCTTAGGAACCATCTGCTTCCTGTAACACAGCACTTCTCAAAGTGCAGTGCGGACAAAAGAGGTTTGGATTCCTCCTCATCAATTTCCAAGAAGAAAATCTGATAAAAAGAAAAAAACAGTTTGTTTAAAGCACACACTTTGGGCCAAGGTGAATTTAATCACCCCTGAGGAGGAAACGTATGCTCCAGCCACCAGTAAGACATGAATAACACAATATGCACTTATCTGCCTATTGACGTTCATTATTTCATGACTGAATCCACTGTCGATGTAATGAAGATGAAATAAAATTTTAAAATGTCTTTCAGTAGCAGATTATATGTATGAAGACTCACCAGATACTTCTAATTAAAAGCCTCTAACGAGCACAAGACGAGTTATGCTTTTTACTGCCAGTGGATCTCAGCACCCGATAATATTAATATCTTATAATGTGACAAAGGTTAGATAAATTCCCTACTTTTGTACTGCAGGTTAAGCTGTGAGAGAGAGAGGTTCATCCTCCCACACTTTGAGAACTCCTGCAGTAGCAAATGGAGTCAGGCTTCACCCGCTCTGCACAGGAAATCAACATGTCATCACTCAACCCTTTAGACAACATTGTGACTGTCTGCCTTCCGTAACCCATAAGATCCATCCATCCATCCATTTTCTACCGCTTATCCGGGGCCGGGTCACGGGGGCAGCAGTCTCAGCAGGGATGCCAAAACTTCCCTGACCCCAGACAGGGAAGTTTGGAGTAGAGCCGCTACTCCTCCACATCGAGAGGGGCCAGCTGAGGTGGCTCGGGCATCTGGTTAGGATGCCTCCTGGACGCCTCCCTAGGGAGGTGATCGGGACATGTCCCACTGGGAGGAGACCCCGGGGAAGACCCAGGACACGCTGGAGAGACTATGGGCCAATTCCAGTTCCCATCTTAACCCTCAATCTCAACACTCAAGCTCAAAGCTCAATTTGAGGGTCCCTCAAAAATGAGAGTTCAGGGATATAATGTGACTCGGAAATGGGACACCACTTAAACGCAGTTACACCCTTAAACTGAAGAGGGCAGCACTATATCGGATAAATCGCAGCACTAGCCACGTAGAAGAAGAAAGTAAACCCGGAAATAAACAAGAAGAACAATGTCGATGGAAACTCCAGCTGCGTGGGCTTTGGGAGTCTTTTTAAGATTGTCCATAGAAAGAAGAAAAGCAGTGCGAAGGAGAAGACTCTTCAGACACATGGCAGCACTGATGACTCAGATACAGGTGTGTGTATTATACACGAGCAAACATAATGATAATAATAATAATAATAATAATAATAATACATTTTATTTGTATAGTGCTTTTCAAGATACTCAAAGACACTTCACAATACAGCAAAATAAATTAAAAACAGCAGCATAACAGCAATGCATTCTGGATATCCCTTACCGCCAAAGGTGGTCTGGGAAAATCTCAACATTGAGGGACATAACCTCCCTCAAACTCGTCCCTTTGCTCAAAATATTTGAGAATTGGGACAAGACTTGACTCGCGGGAGCGCGCATTTTTAAGATTGAGGGTTGAGATTGAGGGTTAAGGGGGAGAATTGGAATTGGCCCTATGTCTCTCGGCTGGCCTGGGAACGCCTTGGGATCCTCCCAGAGGAGCTGGAGGAAGTGTCTGGGGACAGGGAACCCATAAGAATAGTCTCACAAATGAACTGCCCTTTGTTTTTTCTTTTGAACCCTAACCCTCTTCATATTTTACATTTTTGTATGTGAGAAGTTCTTGTGTTGTGATTGTTATCATGAGTTGTGCCTTCGACTCTTCACCAGCCTGCAGGGGGGAATCGGTTGGCAATGGACTTTCTTGGTTGAATAAAAGGAAATCCATTCATCCATCCACTATACTGCTTTATCCAGCTTATGGTGTCAGCGTGAGAGAGCCTGGAGATAGATGATAAAGGCAGCATACAGTTTGGAAAATAAAAGTTCCAAAATAAAATTACAATTGTTTAACAAAATGTGGGTACGGAGCTCCCAAAGGGACAACATTTCAGGAGCTCACCAGAAAATTTTATGTGAGCACCTGAAAGTTTTCTTCTCCATAAAATGACAGTACAGGAGTTGGTGCGTGTGTATTTTTGACTTGAGGCTTCATTATAAAGAAATTGCTGCTTTGCTTGCAAGTTGTCATGGTCATGTAGTGTCCGAGAGAAACCTGAAGAGGATTTTGAAGTCCTGTGGTCTGTTTCAGTGTCAAGGATACACCGGTTTGGGTCGTGTATTTAATTTCGTAGAGGAACAGCTCCAAACATCTGGGCAGCTCTGTGGCTATCGATGGATGTACACAATATGTGAAGAAGCAGGATTGTGTGTCAATAAAGAAGAGGTGCGCTTAAAGGAATACTCCGAAGATTTTGTACCCACGCCCTATCCCTATCATTTACAGAGTTAGATAAGCTCATAAATACCTTTGTTGTGTCCGTTCGTCCAGCCGCGGGCTCCCAGCTGTTAGCATCGTAGTTAGCTTAGCTCAACTACCGCAGGTGAAGAGGAGGCAGAGCCAGACTGAGAAAGTGGACAAAATACTCCTTCCAGTGGTCCAGGGGACGGCATATTAGCACGTGAAGTAAATCCAAATGGTTATAAAGCATTTTAAAAGACGTGTTATCTTTTCAATCCGTTAAAATAACGTTTTGATCCACACAAACCTGCGCATGCGCAGTGTTCCGCGGAAGGATATACCGGAGCACAGCAGTAGAAGCATAGACTCAGCCGCTGTGCGCCTGGTATATCCTTCCGCAGCGCACTATGCTTGTGCAGGTCTGTGTGTATCAAAACACTATTTTAAGGGATTGAAAAGAAAACACGTCTTTTAAAATGTTTTATAACCATTCGGATTTACTTTGCGTGCTAATACGCCGTCCCCTGGACCGCTGGAAGGAGGATTATGTCCACTTTCTCAGTCTGGCTCTGTCTCCTCGTCAACTGCCGTAGTTGAGCTAAGCTAACTACGATGCTAACAGCTGTTAGCCAAGCACTGGACGAACGGACACAAAAAAGGTATTTATGAGCTTATCTCACTTTGTAAATGATAGGGATAGGGCGTGGGTCCAAAATTTTTGGAGTATTCTTTTAACTCTCAAACACACTACATGACCATGACGACTTGCAAGCAAAGCAGCAATTTCTTTATAATGAAGTCTCAAGTCAAAGTACACACGCACCAACTCCTGTACTGTCATTTTGTGGAGAACAAAACTTTCAAGTGCACACTTGAAACATTTCAGGTCCGCACGTGAAAGTTTTAGGTGAGCACCTGAAATGTTTTCTTAAAGGTGCTGTAGGCAGGATTCTGCATCTCCGCCATCTTGCTTAGGGTTACCTAAGCAAGATGGCGATTTGACCCATCTAAGATGGCGATTTGAAACCCAGCACAGCCAATCCTGTCCTGTTTTCTCTGACATCACGCCCTTACGCAAGTTAAGCCCCTCCCACAAGAACGTGCGACGAACGCCCCTCAACCAATCACGGTTAGAGCCTCAGGGGCTCTTCTGATTGGTCAAAGATACCTGGAGCTGTCGAGATTCCTTTTCAGCTCAGAACAGGGACAGAGGGAAACGCTGCGCCCTCGCGGTAGTACAATTATGCTACACTCCTAAAGGATTATCAGTGGGTACTCTAACATTTAATCCAAAGAAAACACAGAAAAATTAGCATTGAATAGCAAAATCCTGCCTACAGCACCTTTAACATTTATTTTTTGCATGTCCCTTAGGGGCTCCATATGTGGGAGACATGAATGCTATAAATATTAACAATAGTGGTGAGCAAGCGCCGCAGGATTAAAGTTTGCAGTGTCTATAAGCACCAGGAGTTTTGTGTTTTCACTTTAAATTGTTGACTTGTAAACAGGGCCTTGATAAGAAGGTTGTAGGTTTGATTCCCCTTCTCCCAGTTCAATTGAAAAGGAATAAAAAGAGCAATAACACAATGTAAGTATGAAATTATCAAACCAAGGGCTGTTTTCTTTTTGAATTCATGCAATCTCCAAACAGCAAACTTACACTTTAGATGGATTTAAACACACCGACTTTTCAAATTCTACTCCGTGCAGTTGAAGATTTTGATATTGTGCTGATTATTGCGAAGTTCTGGGCAATTGGCTCAGATCTTTGAAGCAAACAGATGATTCAAATCTAAATGTGTGTTTTTTAAAATATCCTTTGCAAAAATAAATGGTATGTAAACCAAAAATACCCAGATCTTATTTTGTTTTGATTTCTTAATCAGAGCTGTCAGTATTGTGTCGTTGCAATTCGATTGTTCTCCGTTATTGATCAACAGTGACCTTTGGTTCCCGATCCCGTTTCTCAGTGGCTTCTCTTGCTGGAGTCTCCTCTCTTTGTTGGATTTAGAAACAGAAAACAGGCGCACTCCTCCAGCTGCTTCGACCCTGTACATAAAGGAAACCATTTCCCTCCCTTGTATTTGATTACTACTCAAAAAGCTTCCGAAAAAAGCAGCACTCCAGACTCCATTCAAGCTTCATTCGTACAAATTTCTGCCCCCTCATGCTTAAACAGCTGAGAAGTGCCTCATATTCACGCAGCTCCTTTCAGCTAATGTGTAATCCTGCAGAACTCGGCATTGAAAATACATGTTTAGATCCATAAATAGCTCTGAAAACAGAAGATCATGCTCGAGCCGCTGATGCGTTTGATACACACTTGTCAACAAGGAAAACATATTTCAGAGGATTTGGCAGCTCGTGACAGACAGAAGGGAACCTGCAAGATCTCCGTCCTCTGCTCTGAGGCCTCCACACTCCTGCACTCTCTCATATTCATGTATTTAAACAAAAGAGAAGAACTGTGTTTGCTAAGGAAACCAAGACACATGTTCCCACAAGGGAAGCTGATATTGTTCCAGTTGTATTTTTGTTTTGTTTTGAGGTTGTTTTTTATTTCGTAATTTTTTTTTTTTTTGTAAAATTGTTGTTGGGGAACATAACTCTGCTCAGACCTTTGAATGTCACCTGGTTGGCATAAAGGGAATCCAGAGTAACAAGAGCAACACAGGGAGAAAAATGCACTTTTTGTTTGTGTGTGTGTGTGTGTGTGTGTTCGAGATAGCTGCTTCAACCTGACTCGCCTATTGAAAAGCAAAAGGTTCCACAAAATAACAAAACTCTTTTCATCTGACGGAAAATAAGAATTTCAAAGAAAACGGGTGAATAATGGCATAAGCATGGAGTTGAAGTGTACAATATACATGCTACAACTTATATAACTAACTATTAGTGCACAAACAACAGCTGCTGTGTTCCTGGTGTGCAGAAGAAAAGGCCCCAGTGAAATTTCACCTCTTCTTAACCTCCGTGGAGGTTAGACAGTGGTCTGGAGGACACAAATAAGAGCTGGAAAGTAACTTGATTTGAAGTTATACATAAATAAAAATGTAATAACCATCAAGCATAAAACTGTTAGGGAGCAAAACTCCCTTGTCATCCCTTGCTTACGTCTTGATCCAGACTCAGAGGAGACTTTCTGCTGTTCCGGTTGAGGTTGAAAGAAGAAGGAAAGAAGTTTCGTTATAAATGGCTAAAGGTTTAAAGGTTTAAGCTGCTTTTTCGGACAACTTGGAACTTGAACTTGAACATTTTCTGCCTTCTTACTCCCACACCCAATTACATGGAATAAAAGGAAATAATTATTTGTCACAAAGTTTTTGACTGCTGGTTAAGAGCAGAAACTCTGTCCTCACTATCTGAATCCCGGATGAACTCTGTGTGAACGCAGCTTAAAAAATCCCCTCAACCTAAAGTATAATTATTCATTTATCTCTTGATCTGCAGCTTGGTGTTGTGCTGCACATGCAGTGGGATCGGTTATCAGTGCATCCAGCTCAACCGTCCTCATTTCCTCATTCCCTGTATAAGCAAGTCTGACTTCACAATTTAGATTTTCCAGCCTTCAACTTTCTGGATTTAATCAAATAAAAGCAGGAACAAAGGTGAGGAAGAGATGTGAAGGCAGAAAAGAATGAGGAAACAGTCTTTTTTTTTTTTTTTTTACCAAAGTGAATTTGGGAAGGTGTTGGGTTCAAGGACTGAGTGTGCAGCAGTGAAAAGGTCAACAGGGTGACGTGGATTACAGATCAGAGGCTGTGCACGAGGGCAGCTCAACAACCCAATCCTCAGTGTCTCCTTTAGCAGATACAGATATTTTGGCTTTAACAGGAGAATTATTGCAGTGACAGTCTGGATTCATGGTCAAATATAAGTCACTTCTAATCTTACACTAACATCATTTCTTCACATGATTCCAAAAATAGCATTTGAGCTCTTGACAGATGTGACAGCAGCTGCATTGTGTGACGTGATCGATAATAATAACTGACCTGTGAGTGCAGGGCTGTGTGTTGTGTCGCAGCAGCCTGGTATTGTTTGCATGTGATTTAATGACGGTGAACGATGAGTTCAGATTTCTCAGCATATGAGTCCTTCTGCCTTCAGCTGACTGCAGGAGCTTTAATGAACTGAAGGAGGAGCGTTTCAGACTGTATGAAGCAGCTCGTCCGGTCAGATTCACTCACAAAGGTAGAAGCTGACACATTTCTTTAATTAAAAAAAAGAAGCTGTTTCTGAAATGTATTTTCTTTATATATGATGTCTTGGTTAGTCTGTGAAGAAAGGGTTTGCATCAGAAAGTGTGTAAGATGACCTGTTGCAGTCCGTTCACACAGCGTTGCCGGGGATGGGCTCCAGACGGAGAGATGTGGACGATTAGTGAAGGAAACTCCAGCATCACACAGAGACTAACGGAGAACGTCTCCACACAGCGTGACGGCGCGGCGGACTGACCTGCAGCCAAACACCAACATGTTTAGAATTTTCAAACCATTTCACAGCCAGCTTCTGAGCTCCTCCTCTAGCGACCGAGCTGCAGGAACACATCCAGGGACTCCGAGGAGCTCGGGTCCTGAAGCAAACACGGTTCGCAACCCGTGGCTATTAATCTGAGACCCTGGACGCTGGCGGGGAGGCCCGCCGCTCTGCCTTTCTCCACCGGATCGCCTCGCGGGCTCAACCAGCCGTGAGCAACACTTTTTGACAGGCTCCTATTTGCAAGCAAACTAATCCATACAGGCGCCGAAACCAGACAGAGTGATGCCAGAGTCGCATGCGGGGTGAATCGGGGTCTAACGACAGCCTCCCCCCTCCCTCCCTCCCCCCGGCTCCCATCTGACGCCGCCTCATCTGCATAACCATCTGTAAAGCGACGCCGTTTGGGGAAATAATTTCTGCACGCCTTCGCCAAACGCTGCTAGATTTTCCTGATCTTCGCATCGATGCCTGTCTGGGGGTGTGCAGGTTAATTAAATGTGAATACCGTGGCAGCAACATTATATCGAGCACACAGTAAAGGCAAAGTGGAGTGACTGTTTGAGTTGCTCCAGCGGCGATCAATGCAAAATAACGAGGGAGAATCTGTCAGCGGGCCCAGAATGGATGGGGCGGAGTGTGATGTGCAGGCGAATTAAGCAGCAGAGAGAAGACGCTCGGGCTGCGTTTGAGGTTCAGCCGCGCATCAGTAATGAGTGAGTGGATTAACAGAGAAGAGGCTCTGACACTTTCGGGTTACCTGTGAAAAATGCCAGCGCAACATGAGGGGGATTATCAGGGGCCACTTGAATACAAAGAGCATGAGTTACTGTATCAGTCCTCCATTATTGGGTTTGTATTCAGAGAGAGAGAGAGAGAGAGAGAGAGAAAGATCTGGATGTCTCGAAAATTTCAAGCCGCAGAAAAGTTGACAAGCCGGCTCCCAAACCATGCCAACAAATCACATTTTGTATCTGCCCCCTGGACCGGTTTTTATTACTGCATCAACAGCTCACCGAGTTTTCCTCAAATCTGCCTCTCAGTGGGTCATAAAGTGTGAAATCTGTGTTCACGCCTTTTTGACAAATCATCTGACAGCAGAGAAAAAACATTTGCATGCTGGTGTCAAAGACCATGAGATGTTGTTTTTTTTTTTTTTCTTCTTTTAATTTGACCAAAACAGCCAAAAATAATTCACAGACTGAAATTCTTTGGGCGTTGCACGCTCTCCATTAATTAAGGGGATTATGATTGATCCGCTTTTAATTCTTATTGCATGTGCCTGCTGGTCCTCAAGAATCAGTTGGAGCTGATTGTTGTATTTTATTCATTATTGGCCTTTTTAAATAGTTGATTAGCTTTTGTTCATTTGAGATTCATCAAATTTCTTAAAGGGGCTGTATCATGCAAAATTCTCTTTTTGTATGTTTTAACCTTGTTATATAGTTATGTACTCACCAAAAAACACCCCCAAAGCGTTTTTTTCCTTCGTGCCTGCGTGTTTGTTTGAGCTTTCCTCGTTTTTGTGCTGCTCAGAGAAGCAGCCCCTCCCGCACCCGTGAAAACAGTCTGTTTCCCATGTTCACGTCACACTGAGAAGATGAAGATGATAAGTCTACAGTTATACGGGTTAGTTACAGGCTGCTTTTCCAGTGAGAGTTTCACCAGTTAAGAGATTTTTGAAATGAAGTGTTTTTGTGTCTTCATTTTAGAGAAGTTTTGCATTTGTGCGACGGCGACGGCTGAAACACTGAAACTGATGTGTTTAGCATGTTGGGCCACCAGTGAGCGCTGCTGGTAGTTTTTGGAATGAATCCACACAGACAAGAATAAGTTAAGATTGCTATTATAGGTCAGAAAAACTGTTTCCACTGAGTCTGAATGTTTTCGAAAAGTTTCACCTTTGAGGCGTTTTGAAAAAGTTAGGAAAGGGGGCCACCATTGCTGTCATTTACAATCTGTAGATAAGATCTGTTTATGACACCGCTGACGCAATAGCAGTGTTTCAGAAAAGTGGGGTTTTCCCCCGTTTCCACAGAGACTTAGTCAGAGTGTTTTCAAAAAGTTCCACTTCAGAACGGACATGCAAAAACTTTTACTTTTTCCACTAGAAAACGTCGTCCTGTGAGCTTGGGCTTGAAAAAACAAAAGGCTTTAACAGCTCCCTAGGAAAGAAAACACTCAATTTCAAAGTATTCCAGTGAGAACTATAAAGGGTTAAATAATTCAGCATCTTAAAGTACGTCTGCAGATATAGTTTGTGGAAAATTTCCACCGCATTGCAGCCAGAAGTCTGTGAAAATGCATCATTAAAAGTAATCAAACTGCCAGTCTTTAGCGCCAGAAACAGCCTTCAAATCCACACAGTGACAGGGAGTTCTCATAAAGGAATATAAGATTTATGGCATATTTATGACCTCAAAATCCACATTATTGGTGGAAATGGTTCTCGAGTAAACCGAGAAAAAAACTTCAGCTTCCGTCTTTTTATCAGGAGCTGCTCGTCGCACCGTTTAATGACTGAGTGTGGTTGTTTCCCGGTCGTCAGTGACGGTTTGAAGCTGTCCGCGCCCTCAGCTCGCTTCACGAGCATCACAGAGGAGCCCGTGCAGCCTGGAGGCACTTCGCCATTAGTCCTGATCGAAGAGGAAAGTGTGTGATTACTTTCACAACTGTATTCTCCTCGTGAGGAAAGAGTCGCAGGAGGAAATGAGGTTTGGATTGAGTCGCACTGAATCACTGTGGACAGAAGAGAATCGGGCCGGTTTATTAAATGCAAATTAAAAGAGTGGGAAATAAGCTCCAGCATATGTTTATTGACTCTTGCTAAAAACAGCTTGCAGTCACACACACACACACACACACACACTGCCTGCAGCAGCTGGGATAATGTGGGCAGTGCAGGAAGTCATTCCTGCAACAGCGATGCTTTTGGCCATAGCGTAAGTCGGCCGTGTTGTGCTGTCCCTAAACCCTACAAGAGTTTTGCGTTTTCACTTTAAAATCTTGTTTTCCTTCATTGTTTTTGAGAACCTTACAGAAGCAACTCGCCTGAGCACCACTGTGGCGTCGATGAACCGGCCTCACCTCACCTCAAGCACCGTTGTCTTCGAGTCGGCGGTTATTTTCCTGCTGCACCTTATAGATCAGAGAGCATCTTCAGGTGAACATGTTAATGGAATCAGTCATTAGACGGAGCCACTCGCTGCTGACAGCTCAGCTAAACTTAGCGCCGGTTAATATCGCAGCAGCGTTACTTCATACAGCCATTTGCACATTATCAGGACGGGCTGACTGCAGGAGGACAGTACAGCCAGCACAGAGGTTCTCTAATTGTGCACCAAGATAGTTGTTGTTTGATGAAATGATTAAATGTGAATCCAGAGGATCGTCTTCAAAAAAAGCAAGTCAGTAGGATCTTCATGATAACCTCAGCATAACGGTGTGTTTTCCTATTTTCACACCCGGGAGCTGATCACCACATTCCTTCTTGTTTCTTCAGTCTGTGCTGAAGCATTCTTGACTTTTTAGTGAAAAGGATTGAGCTTGTTCTGACAAAAAAACTCCCCACACATCCAAAACTGACAAGAAAGAGTGTTTTTTTTTTCTTCTTTTCTCCCCAGTTGGTGCGTTTAGTGTGAATTCAGCATCACATAAATGTCGCGTAAAAAGGCCAGTGATGTTGCCGAGAGACAAGTCGGCTAATGTAGTTTCTGTCTGATCTAGTGCTGCCTCCTCGCTAGGTAGGGAGGAACAGGGGAGAGATAACACTGTCATGGCAGATTTTGTGTTTTAAATCATCTTAGCAGCAGTGTGCACTCGGTGCAAAGTCAGAGAGCAGAAACGTCGGGGTGATTTTTAACAGTGACTTGACTTTTGAACAGCAAGTCAAGAGGCAGGAGTGGAGTTCTGCAAGCTGAGAAGCAAGAAATCAAAATCAAGTTGTTGTTTTTTTTAATCTTTTACTCAATCAGGCTCCTTTTTTTTCCTCAGCTGCCGTTTCAGCCGCAATTCAACACGTCACCTGTCCATTAGTCTATATTCATGTCTACATACAGTGGTTTTAAGTGGGTCGTTTCAGTGTTACCACTGGAGATTTCTTCCATTTTGTGGCTTTTTTTTTTAATGATGCCTTCCAGATTTCATTGAACCAGTTATCTTACAAATCCATAGATGAAGCTTGAAGCTTACATCTGAGTGAAAACAGTGGACATTGAATTCCAATCAAACACTTCAGTTGGGTAAGATATTAAAAACGATGAATCATGAGATCATTTGACACCATTTATCCCCTCTCCGTGAATATAATATTCAGATTTCAGTGCTGTGCAGACGACACACACACCTTTACCTTTCCACACAGACAATTTGACCCTAATCCAGTGTCACCACCACTGGCTGAAGAAAGCAAGAAATAACTTTTTTCTCCTGACCAGCCTCCAAACTTTGGGCCCGATTGATTTAGATCAGGGTTTCTTAACCCTGGTCCTAGAGGCCCAGTGTCCTGCATGTTTTACCTCTCGCCCAGTTGGAACACGCCTGATTGAAATGAGAGCTAATTACTGGGCTGCTCGGAAAGAAGCATGTTCACGCTAAACGAGTGGATTTTTAATTTACAGGAGTTACATGAGACACCATGGACTTGGACGTATTGGTGAAGGAAATTAAATTGATAAAGTCAAAGCTATTGAGACTGGAGAAAAAGAGCCACAACAACACACAGTAAGATCTGACTGTGGCTTAATTGGAGAGTTGCTGGTTTGATCCCCCGTCTCTCCATATGGTGAAGTCTATTTGAACAAGATACTGAAGCCCAAATTGCTCCCAATGGATGGATTGAGTACCTCGCATGGCAGCTGCCTCCGCTCGTGTGTGTGTGTGTGTGTGCGTGTGAATGGGTGGATGTGACTAACAATGTAAAGCACTATATATATGTAACACAAATGAAATCCATTTAGCATCTTATGGTAGATGAATTGCATTTATGACATTTTTCACCGCTTCAGCAGCTCCCAGAGTGTTTGGAAATGTTAGTCCCATTCACACACACACACACACACACACACACACACACACACACACACACACACACACACACACACACTCATCAGTGGTGACAGCTGCCATGCAAGGCACTCAATCCATCCTCTGGGAGCAATTAAGGTTTCAGTGTCTTGCTCCAGGACATAAGGAGGGAGATGTGGAATCGAACCTGCAACCTTGCAGTCGAAAGATGACCCACTCCACCAACTGAGCTGCAGTCAAATAAAAAGATTAATAAACAACATTTACAGAAAACTGTGCATTGTTCACTACATTGTGTTTCATGCATGAATTAGCATAAACTCCATCCAGTATTTTGTGCAAATTGGAAAACGAGGTCACGTCTGAGCCTGATTTTATCAGCCTGACACAGACACAACTCAAGGTAACCAAACTTTGTTGTGCATAAGCACAATTATAAATCATCTTATAGTGAAATGCACCGGTAGTGTCAGTCTTGTCACACTTGATCAACATCTCATTGGACAGTTGATAAATGCTTTCTGAGGGCATCACCTTTTCACACACATGTTGTCAAGTCAAAGGTGAACATTACGTTTACTCATACAGCAGACGTTTCCTCAGTTATATAGTCATTACAAAAACAGCCAACAGCGTTGACTGGTGGCCCGGCACGCTCACTACATTATTATCAGCGTTTCTGCAGTTTCCGTTGCGTTTTCACTCGAAACGTCATGAAGACTGAGCTTGAATGCCCTGCACCCTGCTGCACACACACTGAACGCCCTGCACCCTGCTGCACACACACTGAACGCCCTGCACCCTGCTGCACACACACTGAACGCCCTGCACCCTACTGCACACACACTGAACGCCCTGCACCCTACTGCACACACAATGAACGCCCTGCACCCTGCTGCACACACACTGAATGCCCTGCATCCTGCTGCACACACTGATCTGTAACTCCCACTTTCAAAATCTTCCACTCTGATTCTCAAAGTCTTGCACTTTTTACAGCTAGTCCTGTACTTTGCACACTCTATTCCAGCATTTTTTTTCTCTTCCAAAATGTCCTTGATACTTTGACTTTTAATACACAGCCTTTCCCTCTTTGTGAGAGTGAAGACCAGGGCTCTCTTCACTGAATAGCCCAACTTTGTGCTTTGTGTGTCAAAGAATCTGTGTAATCTGTTGAATGTCGGTGCTTTGTGTGAACACTCTCCACCCTCTTTGGCTCTGGATGGCTCCTGCGTGGTCCAAGGCTATGGAGCAGGAAAATGTGTGCATGTCAAATATTTAAGAAACAAGAACAAAATGTTTTGTTGAACATGTATTGAGTGGAATAAGAATGGAAACAGAACAGTGGATTCATGTGATAGTTCTTTCAAAACCACAAACCCCAAAGGGAGGCCGTGAACTTCTTTACACTTAAGAGTAGAAGCATCATATGTAAGCAAATATAACTAACAACCTGTTTATTTGAAATATGCAGCACATAATGAAGAGACTGAACTTCACCCCTCGAGCAGGAAAGGTTTTTATCCTTGTGTTACTGTTGATTTCCTCACATATTGATGCTGGGGTTCGAAATACCTTGAACCTGAAGATTTCCTCTGACGTTTTATAATAACGGCCTGAAATGTTTCTCTGCAGCTGGTGGAAATATCTCTGCATGACATGGCGCCATCTGTTCGGCCAGTTATCTGTGAGAATAAGAAAAATTCAGCCGCTGACAACCAAAAACAAATAAGAGTGTGAGGTACATAGTCAAAGGGGATTTCGTTTTAAAGCACAGCTGTGTATGGCTCCAAGCTGCACTCCGGAGGCTTGTTTTTCTGTAAGAACAGGTAAACAACAGAATCCGTCCTTCCTCCAAAATGAAAAGATCACCAACAGTTTGGAGAATATATGGTCAAAGTTCAGACTAATACCTCTATGTCTGCCATACAGAAATAAGCAAATAAGTCACATGACCAGCAAAACTCAATAAAACAGTTCATAAAAAAATCTGTATGTGTAATTTGGCTGTTTAAACCCACGCTGACAAGTTTCCAAGTTTAGTGGTTACCACGTCTCATCGTGATGATGGCAGGTGTCGCATTGCTCTCCCCATTCAGATCTCAGCTCTACGTCCAAATCAATAGAATCTGAGTCATTCCCACCGCTGTCCTGATGGGTCTGCGATGACAGACAGACAACCAGACACTGATGGATATGGAATCTGAAGAAGGATTTCTATCTCAAAGCGAACATGACATGCAGAAGACTTTTCGCTCGAAGCCAGATTTGTCCGATCAGAGGAAATCTTAAAAATGAAAGAAAAGGAAAATATGAGTCCCATCACACCCATGTTAACTCCAAAATTTATCAGCCGTCTTTAAATGCAGGCCGACAGAGACGCCTTTTGGAGCGCAATGAAGACAATGATATACGATCTAAAAGTGTAGAAATCATTCCAGCTCGGACTGCAAATGGCGTTTAACCAGCAGCTCCAAACAGTTGTCAGCAACAATATTCCAAAACTCCAACATTCAAGCAGAAGTTAGCTGGAGACAAAGCTTGCTCATTGTGGGAGCTGGGTGGGCAGAATGTTAGAGGGGGTTCATCCTCTCACTGAAAATTTCGACGCACACTGTGAAGAAATTGCGTAATTTCAGATTCCATTATGATTCTGAAAAGCCTTATGACGGGAAAGCTGACATGTGATCTGTTCGGCGCGGACACAACAAAAAATGTCTTTACAATTAACCATCCAACAAAGGCTGAGCGGCCAAATAAAGACAATGCGCTCAAACTTAAGCCTAACAAGCCCACAGGAAATGTCAAAGTTTGAGTGTGCTCTCTTCAGATGCTCCATTATATTCCCTTTTCATGGACGCACTCTCTCTAAAAAATAAATAAATAAATAATACGAGGCTGTTGGAGCAAACGGCACAAAAACACACTTCTCAGTCCACTCACTGCTAAATTGCCTGTTTTCATTGTTACATTTCCTCCCCTCTCTCTCTTTCTCTTTTGAGTGCTACTCTCAGGTCGCTTTAGTGGGAAATGCAGCCTTCCAGAAAAAGTGGGAGACCACTAGCTGGCATTACTCTGAAAAACAGACCAGCAGCCATGGCTCTGTCTGTATTTAAATCAGCATTTACTGGTTTTTCAAGGTCTTGATATGACCCTCTGACATTGATCATGTTCCAGTGGTATTATTTTGAAAAAAGCACATTGA
Source organism: Salarias fasciatus (assembly GCF_902148845.1). NCBI lineage: Eukaryota > Metazoa > Chordata > Actinopteri > Blenniiformes > Blenniidae > Salarias > Salarias fasciatus. The sequence goes on from NC_043756.1 coordinate 27,351,268, forward strand.
TACTGTATCTTTGCAGGCCCATTCTGATGTGAACATTACCTTGGTTCTTTCTCTAAAAACCTGTTTCACAGCCTCTTGCATGACGGGTTGGGAAAGAGTGTGAACTTTATAGAAACAGGATGAAATGAAGCCCTTTCTTTTATCACAGTATAATTTGGGATACATGTGATGATTCAGATAAATACGTTTCAAGAGAGTTTCTGTTGCTGATGCCCACAAGTTGACAGGAGAACGAGTACAGGATGGATGGATGGATGGTTGGATGTTTGGATCGATGGATGTTGGATGGTTGGACAGATTTATGGATGGATGTTGAATAGTTGGATGGATGGATGTCAGATGGATTTATGGATGGATGATTTATGCAAAACCTGAATACATTTTAAAGCAATACTCCTTTCAGCCTGATTCTATTCTTTCTGCATATTCCATCGCATAAAATCATGATCTAAAATTGAATCAAATAAAAGTGTCATCATTAAACTTTTCATTAGTTTCAATCTTTTAACTTTAGGCACATTACATCCACCATATTTTAGAAAAAAAAAGTTATTGTATTTCTGCTTATTTCAGCACAATAAAAGCAAATCAATTTTTTGCGTATAGACAAAACAAAATAAAAAGCAAAAATAAAATAAATAATGGTGGGGATCCTTCCAGCATCCAGCAGTGACATATAGAAATAAACTATTTAAAAGCTTCAGTCTTTAGTGGAAATAGGAAACTTGCCCTCAACAACATAGACAGAGATGATCAGTTCAGTGCTGCTGCTCTGCAGTCTGACTTCGCCTGTTTATCGGGAGAAGGTTCTCCTGGTGGGGGTGTGGAGGTTCTCCTGGTGGGGGTGTGGAGGTTCTCCTGGTGGGGGTGTGGAGGTTCTCCTGGTGGAGGTGTGGAGGTTCTCCTGGTGGGGGTGTGGTCTCTACAGTGGAGGTTCTCCTGGTGAGTACGAGCAGACACAACACAGCACTGATGTTCGAGCTGAGATATCGGCGATGCTGCCATGACAGGGTACACATGTTTGTGAAAACATGCAGAATGCAACAGCGGCAGGAGAGGTTTTTTTGGACATTTTCCCACAAGGCTTTATGTTGAGATTGTAGTCACTATTGGTTGTAATTGGTTTTGTAAACGTATCATCTGGTATACTCACAAGAAAGATTTTTCTTAACTTAAGGTTACTGTTGCAGCGTTTTACCGACATGGCCAACTCCAGATGAAATTGGACTGTAAGTGGCGCCTGAGCGGAAAAGTGCTCGACGCCTTGGTTTTGTAGCATTTTCCTCCATAAATGTGGATTTTCTGTTATGTGTTGCAGACTGGGGTGTTAGCTGACACCTGTGTAACATATACATCCATGATTATTATGCTCCAGACTGTTAATCTGCTCTTTCATTGCAGATTATTTGTAGGAAACAAACAGCATACAATGTTAGTTTATTATCACTGAGCGTTAGAGTTTATTTTGTTTATTGTTTTTCTTCTTGTTTCGACTAATTGCCCTCTGTTGACCAGCCGCTAGTGGATTTCAAATAAATAATGACAGCTTTGGGAAAGTAGCTTGTAGGCCACAAAGAGTGGAGAAATGGTCCAGCATGTGAAGTGTCCACATTGTAGATGAATCCAGTTTTGGCATTTAAAGGAAAAAGTAAATCTAACAAACTCTTCGACTTTTGAGTGATATCGTGTTAAAATTCAGAATTTTGTTTTCAACTCTCCAGACTTATTTCAACAACAAAATTTTGATTGTGTTTTAAAAAGAATTTGGTCCTGGAAGATCACAACACACCTGCACTGAAGCCACAGAAGAGGTCTGGTTCTTTTAGCATGTTGCGTACCCGGCATGAAAATAATGAGGAGAGAATCCTTCTCCTCACACAGCCTCCAATTTTATCAACACCACTGAGGGTCACTGACATTTAGCTTCATTAAACCAGAAACAGGCTCTCATTCAATGTTTCTTTTTCAAATTTAGAGTGGAAAAACAAAAAGAAGTCCTTGGGGATTTTTTTTTTTATCTGTATTTTTTACATTTAGCTCTGCAAACATCTGAGGTTCTCTGGAAAGTTTCTGATGAAAAACTTTTTGCTCCAAGGCTGGGTTTTTAGGCTTTTACCTTAGTTACTGTGTGTGTGTGTGTGTGTGTGTGTGTGTGTGTGTGTGTGTGTGTGTTTTCGGTCAGTCGGGTCTTCGATGAGGGGTTCCTCACTTTTGGAACAGACTTCAGAATTTCAGATAACAGCGCACCAACTCAGAATCAATCTTTCAACTATCTGATCATTGTGTTATGTTGTTAAGGTGTGCTGTTATTTCAAAGGAAGAATAGAAAGTAAATGAAAGTTAGAACATTTTCAGATGTGGACGTGTCAGAACACAGTTCTACTGCTGCTGCTGGACTTCAATGTTTTTGTTATTTTTTTTTTCCGCTGGAGAAAAACAGAAAAACAGCATGATTGGTCAAATTTCAGTAAATTTCCCTCCAAGTGTTTTCTCTGCAGTCACATTGTCACATTACATCATTCTAACTGAATAAAGAGATCAGATTCTCCTCTTCAGACTGAACCAAGCGATCACATTATTGTGCAGATTTATGTGCAAAAAGAAAATCATCTGATTCAGTCAGTGGATCAATCCCATAATCCCACATGATCCCACATCCAGCCTCACCCAGAGCCAGAAGGTATTGCAGAGGGATTTGTTACCTCGACTAATGAAGCTTGTTTTGACTCGTCTCTCTTTTCACTTTAAAATGCCAAAAAGAAAAAAAAAAAAAAAGCAGAAAAGTCTTTTTTTTTTCCTTTTTTTGTGATCTGTCTCACAACGTTGTAGCTGACTGCTGCCATTTTTCCTCACGACATGCACACGACCAGTGTCATTGAAAAATACACTCTAAAGAATTATTTCACGGATTTAGAGTTTTTTTTCATAACATTGTTAATTTTAAGTATTCTAATGGGAGGTCATCGTTTCAACATCAGTTTTAAACAGTGGCGGACCGTGCATTTCACACTAAGGCCTTCAGAACAGATCCGCCTGAACCAATCCACCTCTCAATAACTATATTATGTCTATTAAAAAAAATCTTATTTTGCAGATATGCATATAAAGAGTTGTTGCACAGCAGATAGATACTTGTGCAGCCACAATAAATGCCTTTGCTGAAGTGCACAAGTCTCCTACTACATCTGCGCACATACAATAAGCATCAACTTAATAAAACAGCAATATTATTTAGGAGAAGAGGAACATTTTACTCACCAAAATCCCAATTATTTGTAAACAAAATCCATCCTCCTTTGCTTCCTCAAAAAGAGTTCAACTGCTCTGTCATATAGATTATCCGTGCGTTTCAGTTCCGTAAAGCCAGGGCTTAAAGTCCAGCTCGCCCTGTGGTATTTCTGGCATAAGTTTTATTCCTCTTCAGGGCTTCTTCTTCTTCTTCTTCTTTCGAGTAATTGCGGTAGGCGACCTACAACTTAGGTGCATACCGCCACCTACTGTATCTCTTGGTGAATGTAAATCAGAGGGCCTGGATCTGCTGTTGTTAGTGTAAGCTAGCTAGAAGGCGCTGAGTCGCCAACTCGAAATCTGATTGGTTGAAGCAACTGTCTGTTTGACGCTTCACTTTACTATACTGCGCTATCAGAACGGATAGCGAAGGCCTCGGGCAGATTTCTTTGACCCTAGCAAGAGATGATGCCTGAAATCTGATTGGTTAAATGATTTAATATGAAAAAAACATGTCTGGAAGCAGCGCAACCATGGGAAAACTATGAAAGGAACTGGAACATACCGTTTGGAATCATTTATTAATTATTTATGGACAAAATATAATTTACATCAGTCTGTTATTCAGATACTTTTTAGGCCAGCAGAGAAGGCTTTGCAGGCCCTGACGGCCCACCACTGGTTTTAAATGAGATGATTCTCTACAGCTCCCTGACAGAAACACCGGCAGATACAGATCCAGCAAACTATAAATCATTTTTAATTTAGAGTAGCATCAAAGATGATATAATGGAAAAACTGCAAGTTTCCAAACATCTTTACAGCAGGCATTGCTGTGTCACTTTGGGACACAGTGGCTGGGATGCTGGTTGAAATCTATTGGAAATGTTCAATTTGGAGTTTGCCGTTTTTCCTGCATCTGCAAGATTTTTCCCTTCCTGCTGGCAAAAACTCATGCTTGTGATGGACTGGAAACCCACCTTAAATCTGAAAGGCCTTTCTTCATTCATTTCATTTCAAGTTCAGACTGGCTGAAGCCGCCCATGGCTCTTGTCTGGATGCAGAATCAGGAGAGTAGCAGAAAGAAGGGAAGGTTCGCAGTGAACTCAAAAGAAACTTCTCCACTCCTTCTCATTGAAAGTCTCCGCTCTGAAAGCTAAATCTCTTCCCATCTCGACCCTTCTCTGAAATGCTGGCTCTTGCCTTCAGCTTCCTTTGAAAACTTTGCAGGGAAACTTGGGGCATCGTCTGCACAGAGAACCTCAGTGTCCGACAGTAAGCCTTTCTTTCTTTTCTGCTGTTTTTTCATCCCTCTGAATGGCTGAGCCTTGGTGACACTGCAGCGGCGGCGGCGGTGGCTCAGAAAGCCGTGCTGACACTTTGACAGGAACACTCCGGCCCTTTGTGGCTTTGCGAGCGTTCCGGATCCAGGGCAGTAACACGGCGCTCCCGCAGGAATACAAAACCGATCCTCACATGGCAGCTTGACAAATCACCTATCGATAGCCAGCCGTATAATTCCTACCAATATGGAACATCAAACCGGGACGGGTTTAAATACGGGGGCTGTTTTGCAGAGAGGCGGGTGACCGCCCTGCAGCCCCGGGTTGGCTTTCACCTGCAGTGCCCGACGCGCCAAAAGAACAGCTGTTGTGTGTCCGTGGTGTTCATCACACGTGACTGTGCTGGGCAGAGCGAAGCATCCCTGAGTGCTGCTGATTCATCGCAGGAGATTCACCGGGTGCCGTATCGATCCGTGCACCAGGGCTGTGCTCAAGAATATCATTCCCCTCATCAGGCGACAGTCAGACGCCACCAGGCTCAGCAGAGTCACTCTGAGGAGGAGATCTTTTAACTATATGCAGGCATCGAAGTCCATTTTTATCCATCATTTCAGCAGCACATCACATGCAAGAGAACCGATTCGTTCTTTTTTAAAACTCTTGACGCCAGTGATCTCTGGAGAAGTTTGTATAGAATTGATTCCTGCTGTTTTTTTTTTTTTTTAAAGCAACCCAGAAACACTTTTTTTCTTTGTAAGAAACAATGGTATGTGAGACTCCTGTTCAGTGAAAATCTGTCCCTCTATTTCTTCCCTGTCACATAATTTGGGTATAATTTATCGGTTAGCAATATTTCTGCTGTCATGACTCGCCCTACTCTGCCTATGATTGGCCCGTCAGCGCTCATGTTGCACAATATACAGAGACATTAATCAATCAAATCAGCAAGTATGAGCTAATTAGAGGCAGAGTGGGGCGGGTCATGGTTTCGTCATGCGAGAGAAAATAACAGTCAGCCTGGTTTGCTGAATCATGTGGTGCATCATGGGAGATTTGACAGTTGGTGGATGCAATGCTGACTGAAAAACAAGTGGGTGTAACCATGGATAGCTGGACCACTCTACTGGTTGAAACCACCTGTTATTCTAAGACAAGGCAGGATACAGTCTGGAGTAGGTATGGAGACGTAGTGGCTTCCTGTCTGAAGTCTTTACAACCACCGAGATAATTTACGAAAAATGGCTCTGCAAAGAGAAAGTCTATTCGCCATATTTGAACCCAATATGCATTGCAAATGTTGTCGAGCCGGAACGTTGACCCGTTATGTGTCTTTGGACAGTGGAAAGAGACTTCAGAGAAAACTAATGAATGCAAGAGTGAAACATGCAAACTTCACACCCTGACAATCCCTTTTCCATCCATCTCCTTCAGTTGGTCTCTTTCTTCTACATCCCAGCTCCAACATCCAGTTTTCATCCCATTACAGCATTAAAAACATTTGGTTTGTTCCATTCTCTCTGATCGGTCGCCAACTCAGCTGCTCAAAGCACCATCTGGACCAGGTTCTCCAGGAGAATCCTTTTTTTTTTGTTTGTTTTTTTTCTCCAGAAAGGGTCAGTTTTTTTTTTTTGTTTTTTTTCCCCCCCATTATTCATGTTTTCCAGTCATTCGGAGCTGAGATGGCATCAACATTCCCGCTGTCTTCCCTTCAGAGGAGGAGATAGTGGCGGTAAGCCGCTCGCCGGGCTCCATAAAGCAGAGTTTTCTCACAGTGATGTCTACTGTTTGGACTCTGGTTTGCTTATTAAATAAGACAGCAGTTAAAGCAGCCTCTAAAAGACTTGCAGCTGTCACCTCAGATTTTCCAGTTACTGGAACGCAAACTATCATGGGAATCTTTCCCATTATTATCTTCCCTCCCACCTGATGCCAAGTCTGTAAAACTGCCTTCTGCTTCAACTGCATCTAAAAACAGAAGTCTAAGTGCTGCTGTCCAGAATCTGCAGCTGGAAGTGACACTACGAGGAGGAACTTAATCGAATTGAAACGCAGACAAAGAAATAATGGTCTGAAAGGTGATGAGCTTCATGAAGCCAAACAGAGCTGCAGAATCAGCTGATTAAAAAAGTTTTTTTTTTCACCAGAATGAACTGTCTAGGTTCCCATAAGAGATTCTAATTTGAATAAAAGATTTCTTATTTTTCTTCCACTTTTTGCCTTTGAATAAACACAAGCTGTGATATCTCAAAATAAACTTATTAATACTGAATGCACTACTTCTATCTCCTTCAAAAACCGAGCAGCAGATATTTAAGGGAAATTATCCGACATTGTGATGATATGAGTTAATTATAAGGGCGACGACTACAGATGTTTCTGCGCAGCAGGGACAAGGGCGCAGATCTCACCGAGTTGGTCGACATAAACTGAGATGAAAGTTGGCCCCCGTGTCTCCCTCTTTAATTTCTCAGATCTGAAGCAGTCAGACGCCCCTCCTGGAGAGCTTCGGCTGGAGCTGCTCATCAGCGCTGGCGGGATCTGCATGTCTGAGCTCTGGCTGCGCTACACGCAAAGATGCAACTCCTCACACCTGTCACGGGGAGTTTTGGCTCCTTCATCTTATTCAGAGCGAGGAGATTCTGCACTGACGGCAATCTGAAGGCTCAGCTACGCTGCTCAAAACCGGTGACAACGATTCTCCTCTGGACAAGGAAGGATAAAAAGCACAGTGCAGTTCAAACCTAAAAGACTCATCAGTGTCCTGGAGGTTGACGACGAACTTGGGCTGTAATGGAGTTTCTGAGGGAAAAGGTTCGGAGCCTCTGATTCAAGGTGTGACTGAACTCATTAGTTTTGGGTGAGTGTGGTTCAGTTGTTAGAGGGGCTTATGTATTAACGGAGTTGTCCCAGTCCCCATCTCACCATGTCAGTTTCTTGAATTCAAAGACGGTGAAGCTCAAAGTGCTGGAAATGGACATGGAGCATCGGCAGCCTTCAGTGTGTGAGACCGCTCTGAGCCTGCTGAGTTGATAGAAACACTTAATTGTACACACTGATGAGATTTATGAAATGAGAAAGAGATGTCGAGGCACTTAGAGGAGCACAAGTTAAAAAAAAAAAACAGTTGCTTATCTGTGTCTCCTGATATAAGAAAAATAAAAAGAGAATTATGAAGCACCTCTGCTGCAGAAGTGAAGACTTTTGCCTCATAAAGTTGGGCAGCAAAGTCATGTAGTGGATGGTTCTTTTGCCAAAGATATGTGTGTGTGTGTGTGTGTGTGTGTGTGTGTGTGTGTGTGTGTGTGTGTGTGTGTGTGTGTGTGTGTGCGCGCGCGCGTGTGTGTGTGTGTGTGTGCAATATACAAATGGATGATTGCGTGCTGAATGATGTTAAACACTGTACATGAAAAAACAATGTCTTGTCAAACACATTTTGGTATTTGACAGGAGAAATGCTAAAAATGATGTAATTAGCACATCATAAGTGCTGTTGGTCGATTTTGGAATGAAACTACACATGCATGCCTGCATAGAACAAGTTGGATGACCAAGTTGGGATTTCCAGTCCAGGCGACTGTCAACTCTAAAACTACGGAGTCCTGGACCAGAAAAATCTGCACTCTGAGTCATGACACTGTTGTCCATCTACTCGCCCATGTGCAGAAGAATACCAGTTGTTGTTTAGATCACCACCAAAAACACGAAAATGTGTGTTTCTTTTGGAAAATGTCATGTAAACGGTACCTCAAAGTAACTTTTTTTTTTTTTTTAACCTGAATAAATGGATGAATAGTCTAGTTGGGTTTCTGTTTCTGGAAATTGCAGTTGTTTATATTCTCTCATCATATAATTTTTTTCCCCATTTAACTACCCGCTGTAACGTGTTTTGCCTCTGGGTCTCATGTCGGTCTCGAAGCCGCTTGCATTGTATGTTGCAGCTGTAAATCAGGCGTTTGTCACTCTGAAGTCGAACAGAGACGGGTTCACACAGCCGCGGATGTGCATGTGCTATTCTTACATCCTCCTCGCCTTTTTGATACCTTCGAAAATGTAGGACTCAAGCACTGCACCTTGTTTTTTTTTTCCTCTGACAAGAAGAAACACAAACCTTAAAAACAAAAAGAAAAAGGATACAGCTCTGAGTGCACATTCGGGAACACACGGTGGAATGTGTTTCCAGTTTCCAGTCGGCTGTGATCATTTTCGGGGTTGTGCATTATTCAGCTCGGCAAACGAGTCGCTCCTTCCCTGATCTCCTTTGAACAAGCAGTGTTTTGTTTACATCAGACTCAAGTAAATGTTTTTGAAGTGTCTTATAGCACCATCAAACCAGCTCCCCTCATCTGTTATTCCAGTTTGTGTTTGGGCTCTCGTGGTGGAGGTCTTAATAACAGAGACCCATCTTTGATGAGAGCGGCGTTATAATAGAGTCGGACTGTGTTTAAGTCTGTATGCTGGGATGCTCATAATGAATCCTTCTCACAATACAACTAATAAAATAGAATACATTTATATGCAAATTGGATGCCAGTGATACCACGTTGCCAGCAGGTATTAGGAAATAAGCACGTCTTAATGAAATACCTTCTGCTGCCTGGCCACAGTGTTCTATAAAGGCGCTCACGATTCAGCACAAAGAAGGTCAATTCTGGTTTTAATGTTGCTTGCTCACCTTTGACAAATGAGTTTAAAGGAGCAGAGAGGGTGTGCTGTTTCCCCCGCCACAGCGGGGAGGCGGGGGCAGGTCAGCCGTGGAGGCCCTGGGAGGACTGGATGTGATGCCAGCAGGGGCAGAGGGGAAGGTTTAAACTGCAGAAACAACAAGTGAGTACATGATACTCTTACTGCAGAGTTAACAGATGCTGCAAGCTACTGTTTACTGGCCAAACCCTCCCCGTTCTGCAGCATCTCATCCATGTACCAGCCCTAGAGGGGCCAAAGGTCACCGAATCACCCAATTAACCACCGTTTACCAGATAACTTTAGTTAGGGTGGAATTGCTGGGATGGATAGAAGGAGACTTCCCTGCTTTGTGTGTGTGTGTGTGTGTGTGTGTGTGTGTGTGTGTGTGTGTGTGTGTGTGTGTATATATATATATAGTGGCGGTCGCAGAAAGAGGAGTCAGACAAGTAACTTCCGCCTTTATAAACCCTGCCACCGGTGCACACACCTCCCCACGTCGGCAAGCCCCGCCCCTCCTAATGTGAGGAAATCCAGCAGCTACACAGGCACCACACAGCCCGATGTGGGGGGGTGCTCCCTCCTTGGAGGCTGCGCCACCTCCACCAGCTCCTCCGGCAGAACGTGCGCAGGCCTTCAAAAGATCCACCGAAACCCTGACCTGCCTCCAGCCATTGTCCAAAAGAAAGTTGTTGGGCTCAGCTTCCAGGACCCGGAATGGGCCATCATAAGGAGGCTGCAGTGGGGCCCGGTGGGCATCATGGCGAATGAACACAAACTTCGCTGCCATCATCATCCTCGGTACATAGGAGCGGGGACGCTGATGAGCCGGAACCGGGACAAAATGCCGACTGGCCTCCATGGAAACAGGCCGCCCAACTGCCATTGATCAGGGTTCCGACGAATCAGGGAGGAATTCCCCAGGAACCCACAGCGGCTGACCCAGGACCAGCTCCGCAGAAGACGCCTGGAGATCCTCTTTAGGGGCCGAACGCAGGCCCAGAATGACCCACGGCAGTCGGTCAACCCAGTTGCAGTCCGTAAGGCTGGCACGGAGGGCCGCTTTCATGGAGCGATGGAAGTGCTCGCACAGCCCATTTGCCTGAGGATTGAATGCCGTGGTGCGGTGGAGCTTCACACCGAGGCTCGCCACCACTGCTGTCCAGAGCTCAGAGGTGAACTGGGGGCCCCTGTCCAGCATTGCCTCCCTTTAAAACTTCATATAGAGGGCGCATCAGATGAGTTGCGTTCTTGATGAAACGGAAGTAAAAGTTCACCATCCCGAGAAATTCCTGCAGCGATTTGATGGTGCGAGGATGAGGAAAAGCGGAGATCGCCTCCACTTTAGCAGGCAAAGGAACCACCCCGCGAGAGGAGATGCAGTGGCCCAGAAACTCCATCTCTGAGAGCCCGAACTGACATTTAGCTGGGTTAATGATCAACCCATGCTTGCTAAGCCTCTCGAAGAGCTGTCGCAGGTGTAACAGGTGCTCCTCAGCCGAGGCGCTGGCCACCAGGATGTCATCCAGGTACACAAACAGGAAAGGCAGATCCTTCAACACTGAGTCTGTTAACCACTGGAATGTCTGTGCTGTGCCCTTAAGTCCAAATGGCATCCGCAGGAACTCGAATAGATCAAACGGTGTGATTAATACAGTCTTACCCGGGGGTGGACCGGGACCTGGTGGTAGCCCCTCACTAAATCCACCTTGGAAAAAATTGCTTTCCCAGCCAGGTGGACCGAGAAATCCTGGATATGCGGAATGGGGTACCGATCGTACTTGGTGACATCATTAAGGCGCCAAAAATCACCTTACCATCTGCAAAGGTGAGGCCCACGGGCTGTCAGAGCGCTGCACAATCCCCAGCCGCTCCATCGTGGCAAACTCCTCTTTGGCTTTTCCTGAGAAGCTGGAGAAATACCAAGGGCTGAGGGAAGAGATAGAGAGAATATGGGGTGTGAAGGCAACAGTGATACCAGTAGTGATCGGGACACTGGGAGCAGTAACCCCCAAGCTGGGAGGATGACTCCAGCAGATACCAGGAACAACATCTGAGAGCTCTGTTCAAAAGAGCACAATCCTAGGAACAGCTAAGATCCTGCTCAGAACCTTCAAGCTCCCAGGCCTCTGGTAGAGGACCCCAGCTTGAAGCAGACAGACACAATACCGCCGGGGTGGCGAGAACACAGTTATATATCCCCTCTTCTGCTTCAATCATTTTAATCATTTTAAGCTGATCTTTTCTTTTGAATCTACATTTTGTGTATTGAGGAACGACCCAAAAAGAAGCAAAATTGGAAAATTCCTGACAGTGACCAGAGACTGAGGGTGTCACTCACCCCCAGGACCCAGCACTGGAGGCAGACACACACTTGAATCTACGGACAGAACTTGAAAAAAAATGGTTTAATGTGAGAAGCATGCACTGTGAAATTCCAGTAACCATAAAAACATACATCATACATCATTTTAGATTGCACCCCTAATCTAAGCATAAGAAACAGCTCTGTGCCATATTCAGGATAGTGTCCCAAGAAGGTGTACCACCAGTTAAAGAGCACTTCTTGGGCTTTCTTGTTGCAGAGGAGTCAACAGGAGAACATTTGTCAATTCTAATCCTAAAAAGGCTGGAGGAGCTTAACATTTCCTTTTAAGACTGCAGAGGACAGTCCTGTGATAGGAGCTGAGGAGGCTCCCCAGGCAGGGTGGTTTTTGTATTTTTCATTTATAAATAAAAGCATGGAAACTCTGACAAGGCTGGCGTCATACCTGCGGCCGAACCCACGGACAGGCAGCAGCTAATCACAGTGGTATGTCCTCCTGAAACATTTTGAGCCACTTTGAAATCATGGGCAGAAACCAGATGGGAAAGCAGAATAAAAAGCATTAGGGCAGTTAGGCTCATCTGGAGGTGAAGGGAAACAACTACAGAGCCTGTGGTGGTGGTTGAATCCGTCTTTGACAGAGGAGATTGGATCCTATGTTTCTGCATTTGTACAGTCATATGGTGTGACATCCTCATCAAGATCCAGCATGTGAGTGAACTTATGCAGTCTCCCTTCATGCAGATAGATGTGACTGTCGACCTACTTAAGAAAAACAAAGATTCCCTCATCAGTTACTGGATTTTCTGATGCACAAACAATGTTAAAGCAAACGCGTGAGAAATGAATGTGGAGGCTGAACTTAAACAAAAGCGATTGAGAGCCACCAAAAGGCACTTTGGTTATTAGTCTCCAGACAAGGCCAAGCAAGATGCTCTTAAAAAAAAAATGGAAACCACGTAGTAGTGGATACAGCCATCTCTTCACTGGATGAGAGATTTCAGAGTCTTGAGGAGGTGAATGACAAGTTTGGAGTCCTCCTCAGTTTCCACAGTTCACAAAAAGTAGAGCTGCTACAGCAGTGTCAAACCCTGACCCATGACAACCAGCTGCTGTCCAACCAGTACATTAATGGTTCAGAACTTGGAATGGAAATGCAGAATTTTCTACCATTGCCGTCAAAAAACATGACAAACATTGAACTCTTGACCTTCCTTCATGAGAAGGAATACACTCCATAATTATTGATCACGGTTATAGAGATCATTGATTATATAGACAACATATGCTGACAACATAGCAAAACTTTGTCAGATTGTGTTTCTTGTACAATTCTTGCTTCTTGACAATAAATATCCATCACTGATCAAATAAATCTCAAATGATTTCATGATATTTTTGTCTGTTTATCATATTGATAAAATAATAAGTAACAGCGTCTTAGCAGCCACTGTCTTGTTTAGTTTTTTTTTCTTGTGGGCGTTTTAATTTCAGTCTAGTTGGCTTTGTCATCAAGGTCTTGCTGGGATGCTGCTTGGATGAACCGGTCGCTATTTGCTACCAAGACTGAGCGACATTCTTTCCATGTTAAGTGTTTTATCAACTCGATGGAGAATCTGAATGACATTGCTTTACCTTAACCTGTTAATCTGCCCTCGCATGTCTGAGGTTGATGCGTGTTTAAGTGGAGCGCTTGTTAAGTGAAAAGCAAATACACCTCATTGGTCGGAAGCTCGAGATAATCTTTATTTTCTTGTTTTTCAAAAGGAACTTTATAGACTCTGTAATAATACAGTTACAAAACAAAATCATCATGCCAGCAAAACGAGACTTGAGGAGACAGTTGAACGACGAGACTCAACCAGAGACACCAAGAACAACAAAATACAGAAGACTCAAAGCGAATCAGGTAGAGATTGGTGAAATGCCATGGGCTACAACCTGCAGAATCAATACAATCTATAAAATTATGAAGTGAAACATTTCAAGATAAATTGCAGCCTATCATGAGTTTTTTTGGTTAAAGTGTTATGAGTTATATGACATGTTTTTTAGATTTAACATGTAGGCCTATATCAAGTTGCTTTTGATGTCACATCAAAAAGCCACATCTGACAGACCCTATGCATTCTGTCTTGTTCCACTTTTATCAAGACATCTGTAGGAAAAATAGGATATATATTTGTCAACATCTTCCCTAAAAAATAAGAAAAAAAAATAAGGATTTGTATAAATTTGGATAAACTGACTTCCTATAAGAATAAAATGGGACAAATATGTTTCCGTGCCAAGTAAAAATGCATTTCGCTGTGCTCTGTATATAGCGCTACACAAAACAATGCTAATACACACTAATCTAGGGACTCTCCTCATTAACAAAAACGATACACACACACACACACACACACACACACACACACACACACACACACACACACACACACACATACTGTCAATGCTGTTGTTGGAGGTGGCAATGTGAAGTGAGGCCTGGCTTCTACTCGTCCAGTCTCGTCCAAATCAAGCAGCACTGACCACCTGCTTTGAGTCAACCAGTCAATCAACCAATCAACCACTGACACACACACTCAGGAGAAAGGGCACCTGAGGAGACTGCAGATCAGAACACTCATGACTCAGGTCGTGACTACCCAGTCCCAGGAGAGTTTGGAGTGGCTTCAAGCAGTATTGTCATCTCAACAGAAAGTTTCTTGGTTTTAGATTTGTGGCAAAAACAGGCCCTCAGTTAAAGCGACACTAAGGAACTTTTCAACCTTAATAAAACATTTTAATATCTTTTGTGATGATACATCGACTTACAACGGGTTGAATGACCCCTCTGTCACGGGCTGAGGGCGTCAGTATTGCTTTCACTTGGACTAAGAAACTGTGAGGAGGGTGGTAGGAACCCAGCACACGGCATGCGTCACATTATGATATAATATTGTTTAGCCACCATTAGATTCATTACCTCGTCGCTATCCGTCCTTCACACAGCCACTGGAAACAAATGTAGGCGAGTTCAGTCTGACAGCATGCCACCGGGAGCAGCATTTTACGACGTCACGCACTAGTCCTCATGGGAACTGTAGTATTCCTTTAGGCAAAACACTACCGCTTTTGTCCACTGGCGCCGCCAAAATCAACGGAAACTGAAAGTTCCTTAGTGTTACTTTAAAAAACAAAAAAAAAAACAAAAACAAAAAAAAAAAACAATTGAACACCCTCTTCACAAGCCTGTTCTCTCATTACCTCTCATTGTGCCGTGGTTTACGTTTGTTTCCAGCTTACATGAATGTTTGGAGCTTTAAAAGGGACAAAAAGGGACGGTAATGATAAGCACTTGTTGCACTGAAATATAACTTCGATAAGATGTGAAACTGATGACTGCAGAGGGAAGAAATGACAAAGAGAGAAACTTGATTTGCTCATTTCTCCCACGGAGAGTGTGGAGGACGCTGCTCTGTGTCCAGCTCGCTCACTGGCAGATGTGTGGACATGTGGCTGCGGAGGACACATTTCAGAGCCGTCCAAAAAACCAAGTTGACTTGCTTCCATGCTCCTGGATATGCAGAAGGCAGTGATTCCATAATATGTATTTGTTTAAAGAGAAGAGAGATTTCAGAGAAAAATGAAAAGGGTGAGCATGGATCTCCTGAAGCCTCCAACAGCTCTTCTGCACATGGAGCCATTCGTCCTTTGAATTGCAAAACGTATGACAGACTCAAGAGGTGAAGGTGTGTCAGTCTTTATCCAATGATTTCTCCCTAGACCAAACAAAATGCTCAGTTTACACCAGTTTATTTAAGGAAAAAAAAGAATATATACAGAAAATAGCCTAAATTTAGGATCGCATTTAATCAAATCTTCTAGACTTTCTCACGAGAGTATGTTTTGTGCTTTGAGAGTCTGATGAAACCTTTAACAATTATATTGAGTTTTAAATCCTGCAGGAATATGAAGCACTTTGTCTTAACAACTCTGCTGGCAGCAGCCACCAGTCAGTGCAGGTTCATGCAGAGATGCTTGAATTGTTGACGTTATGCATTGCTTCAGTGGCTTTACTTTTAGAAAAACAAAAAAAGAGCAACAGAGTCCGGAGGTCTTTTTAAGATACCATTCAAGCAAAAACATTTCAAATGAAACTGTTTTTTTTTCAGAAAGTTGTGTTTTCAGTGGCACCAAGCAACAATATCACATAAACCCCAAAAATGCAACGAAACTTTTTCATTTTGACTTGAAAACCTTGTCATAGAAGACAGCTGATCAATCAATCCTTAAAGCTATAGTGCGTAACTTTTAAATGTCTATGAACGTCCGTTTTAGCCAAGCCACTACTAGTGGAGATGACAAAATGCAGATTAAGCCGATTGGCTCCTCTAACATGTCGCGGGATTTTTCAGTATATATAATTATTGCTTTGCGTGTCGACCGGCGACATTCCCGCGCTGGCGCGCAGGAAATTACGCATTTTACGTCACAGCAAGAAGGGAGGGGGAGGACGCGTGGAGGGTCTCATAGCAACAGGCTCAGCTCACAGGCTCAGGCAGACCGAGGAAGCGACATGCTACTTCAGGGTTCAGTCCGGGCGCCCCGCCCGCGCTAAGTTGTGCAGCACCCGGTCAACGGAGGAAAAAAAAAAAAAAAAAAACCTCTCAGATGGCGAACACCGGCAGCATTAGCGGCGTTAGCAGCCAGCAGCGTTAGCAGTAACACCACACGCTACCCCCCACCCCACCCCACCCCACCCCACCGCCAAACTCTTTTCCTGTAGGAAACACTGTACTTTGTGTGTAACACTTCGTTTTTCATCAAGAAGCAGCTACTGGAGACCAACGGACAACAAATGATTTCTGCTGACCACCACTGGGTCTTTTCATCCACTAACCTGTCAGTTACACATTAGCAGGCACCTTGTCTATTGTGTATTAATAAGCTATTTACATTTCTGTGGCAAAAAAAAGAAAACAATAATTACCTCTTAGAAAGAATCCATCTTTTTTTTCACCAGCTGTCCTTATTCACGCAGAATAAAAACCGTTTCCAACTGTGATTCGCGCTGTGGAAACGCGAATCACCGTGGCAGATTGGGGGGTGGGGGGTGGGGGGGGGTGGGGGGGGCACTGGGGACACCCGAGCATACGTCATATGGAAGCGCCGGCTTTATTGTTGTAATAACGCAGAATTCCGCTAGAGGGCGACCGAAGTTACGCACTATAGCTTTAACTGGCATTTTTTTTAAAGAAAGCAGATCATGTTTGAGAGTTCATGCTCCATAGATAGTGAGAAGAGGTTTTCCTTCATGTGCAGTTCTCAGAGAATGATTAGTTTACTGGAGTCGGTCGCATTGCACCAGTTTGTAATGCTGCATCAAAAGATCAAGAATCTCCTGGTTAGTGTGCTCCATGATTTGAAGAACATTCCCTGGTTTTTCCTCGATGTGTGTCTGTAAAATGACTGAGTGACTGAAGCCGACGTCGCCTCCTGGAGCAGTGCTGATTAAAGCTGATCCGCTGGCTCCTGAATGCTCCCAGTTAAGTAGTGACCATATGAAAGACATAGCAACCAGGTGCAGACAAGGTGCCAAATCCAACACTTCTTTTTTTTTAACTTATCAAGCTAATTAACCCATGTAGAGCGAGGCTGCTGCCTGATATCAGCAGCCATCTGCTGACGTGCTGTCTGTGCCATTACTGTCTCCTCCACCCACGTCTCATCAGACAAGCCACCCATCAATCACAATCTGGTGCTCTGGCTTGCACTCTCATGATTAAGGCCTGCTTGCAGCATCTCGCTCTAATTATTAATGAGGTGAACATATAAGAAAAAAAAAGGAGATGTATGGTGAGATGAGGAGGTAGCGTCTGCTGCCATTTGCTCACTGGTGCTGGAGAGAGAGGATAGCGCAGTTTAGACGACGGTGTTTGAAGTCAAAGCACAACAATTTTACCTTTTTGTCTCAGTAAAGGTTCACATTTAAATGGCAACGTTTAGAAAACTATGTCCGTTAATGATTTAGTTTTCACGCAGCTCCATTGGTCGTTGCTTGTCTTTGTAATGAAACCAGAAACTAGTGGCCTAACTAGTGATGTGGCTTTTTAACTACATCATGTTTCATTAAAGAGTTACTGGAAGTCCCAATTTGTGAAATGTAATCAGAAAAATGTCTCCATATAATAAGAATTATCTAGTTAGAACGACATATACAGTCATTTCCAGATTATAAAGCACAACTGAATATAAACTGAACCAACTAAATTTAAGGAGAAAAACAAATATCCATGCAAGCTGCACTGGACTATAAACTGCTGGTGTTTTAAGGTGAATTACCATATGTAAAGGTTCATGAAGAGAGGAGATTGTCTGGAAAAAGATACCTGTTTGGGGAAGCTTCTGTTTTATTAACATTTCAACAAACAAGTTGCAAATTTGCAGAACTTATTCAAGTGTTACCATTTACTGCAATAGTACAGAACATGTGCTGTGCTGTACACGTAGCTCTTCAGACACACAAACTTTCACATATTTAACAGCATTTGAACCGTGGACACTGTGCACGAATAATAAACAGTGCGCTTAGTGATCTACAGTATAGCAGTACCGGAACAAAAACCTAAGCTTACAGCACCTGACCAGGCAATATCAATGGCTCAATTAAATGTTTTTAAAAAGTGCCTGTAACATGGCAGTAGGTCTAAAAGGGCTTAAAATATTTTAGTTAGCACATATTTTCGGATATCTATCTGCCTACAGTTTCCATTCTTTCTGCAAATGGGTCCCCAATTTTATCAGCTGGTCTGTTAATTCACCCGCCACGTGGACCACGGTCTGTTAATAACACATCAGAATATGATTGGCTGATGATACTGTCACTTAACGTCACTCAAACCAATGGCAGCATCCAGC
This sequence comes from Salarias fasciatus, assembly GCF_902148845.1. Taxonomy (NCBI): domain Eukaryota; kingdom Metazoa; phylum Chordata; class Actinopteri; order Blenniiformes; family Blenniidae; genus Salarias; species Salarias fasciatus. The sequence goes on from NC_043756.1 coordinate 27,369,691, forward strand.
TTGGATCCAAGTCAGCTGTGAGACTCCAGCTGCCACAGCAGAGGGAGCTGAGATGCATCTAAGGACACAGGACAATTGAGCTCTACTAAATATAACCATTTGTTTTCCGGATAAAGTTGCAAAGCAAACAAGTAGTAGACTCCAGACACATTTCTGGGTCCATGCAGCAGCTCTGTTTCCTTCTCTGACAGCCAGATCGATTGCCTTTAACTTAAAAACTGCATTATGTGCATTTCTTCATTTGTTTTCCATCATGAGGGTTTGTGCATGAAAACTTTGTTTGTCTCGGTCTCGTTGGGTCTCTCCTTTCGTTGTTCGAACTGACTGTCTCGCTCTTTTCCAGCCTCTAGCATTTCCTGCAGGAATCCGCTGTGAAATCCATAGAATTAGAAGGTCCGCTAGTGGCCGTTAGGTGGAAAATTCCATAGATGAGCTGCACCGTTGTATAGGTCGCTGGTTTCAAAGCATGAGAATAAAGTAGTGACTTATGGTCCGAGAGTTACGGTAGCTCAGAGAAGTATTTCTTTACTGCTACAGTTCTAGGTTTCTGTATCGCGTAAACTCAGCCTCTGTCTGGAAAAGATCATTCCGGTCACCAAGCAGCTGCTAAACCCTGAAAAATATATTTTCTAAACAGATGTATTACGTAGCATTGCTTCTGTCTGTAATCTGACATAACAACACATCTTTGACCCTGTTTTCCACAGCTTTGGTCACAGCTGCATTGAAAATGATTTAAGTGACCCTCAAATAATCAAAATTTGAGAAGATGGCACATTTGTTCAAAGACTCCACAAACAAGGACGTTCATAAAGGAATGTGAGAGCTTGCTGCTTGCACATGACCCTCGTAACTGAAATCCACTTCTCTTTTTAGTGTGATCTGTGTTACAACTTATAATTACCACAAAGGACACAGACAGCCTGAATGAAGAATCTCAGAACCACGAAGCACCTGATTCAGAAACACATCCACTCTCTGGCTAACACAAAAGAGAGGCAGCGTCTGATCCCCGAAAAAGTCAAAATGTGAGGAATCCTTTGTCATTCTGCACAAATTCACTCTTGGAAATATGGAAAGTGCAGGTGCATGCATCCTTCTGGTTAGCCTGCTGACCCCTTGTAAAGAGCAGCGGTGTTGTTCACTTGGATTCAATTATTGATCCCTGGGTTGTCTGAGGTTGGCACACCTTACGATCAATGGTCCTGATAATGTCGCTGAAATATCTGCAGCCTGACTGTACTCAGGTTTGATTATTCAGATTCTATTCCTGCAATTGGGCTAAAAACCCTTAATAATACATATGGAAACGATTCACGAAATGTCGATATTTTTAATGCATCTCACGACAATGCAGCCTAACCATAGTTTGTGGATTTTACTGGACACTTCTTTGTCTAATTCAGATAAATAGGCTCATCTGAAATTGTTCTGCTGCTCTCTTTCTGTTCCTTGCTCCAGATTTTATAACTTTAAATTCAGATTTTTTTTTTTCTTTTTGAACATGTTTTTCTGTCAGTGAAATACAGTAATAATGGTTTTTCGGTTGTAGCCGTACAACATTGTTGTCATACAGCAACATCTAGTGGTCACAGATGGAACAAACAGATACATTTTCAATATTAAATTCACTTCTTAATATAAGTTGTATGATCAGCCAAACCACTAAAAATAGTGTGTCTCATATTCTGTGTAATACGGTAACTTTAAGACCTGGTTGAAGTATTTTGGCGGGGATGTCAGTCATTTGTTTGCTTTGTTTCTCAAAGAAGCTAAAATGAAATTTCAGGTGTTATAAAAAGGATTGTTTCTAATCCTGTTAAGACAGAAATGAATTTACTTTTCATGTTTTCTGTTTTTTGAGGCCTCGCAGTTGCCGTTAAACAAAGCACTTAAGTTGTAATTGACACGCATTAAACACGCACATGAAAATAATGTAATCAAAGACAAAATGTGTGGCCATCCTGAAATTACAGCTCAGACTCCAGAATTAAAGTCAGTCCCAATTAATTCAAGCTAAGCTGCTATCAATCCCCCAAAACAATAACTGCAATCACTGTATCTCATAATCCATTATTAGCCCATATAGTCATGAAAAAAGAGCAGAATTTCACACTCCAATTCTCAGAGGATGGGGGTTTTTTTTTTCTTTCTTTCTGGAAAACAGGAATGAAAACGGTGTTTGCTTGGATCAAGGCTTTAAATGGGTGAAAACCCGACTGCACATGTGACACTGAACGCAGCATCTGCTACCTGCGCAGGCAGAACCGGACCAGCCTCCCTGGTGCAGACGGGGCTGTTTAAGGTGGCTGGAGAAAGACGCCAGTGTTCACTAATTAGATTTCCAGTTATTGCTCATCTGCGAAGCCTCTGCGAGACTTTCGAAGACAACTGTAACTGGAGGAGTGATATGAACCTCAGAAGCACCGTGCAGGGTTTCTTTTTTTCAGAAATATGTTGAAGGTTTTGAAGCGTGCAAGCGTCTAAGAATTGTGTTGGAAGCTGGGCTGGCGCCCCGCCGAGCTCAGCGTGGAGCGTTTCTCTCCTTTCACCTTCCCAAACACACGCTGGGAGAGCTGGAGGCGGACACTCAGACATACATGAAGCCTTTGTCTGCACAGCGTCTGTTTTCTTGTGTTTTGCGACGGGCCGGCCGACACCTCGGTATTTGCCTTTTTATTGCTGATAAACAGCATGTCCTTGCCCGCATCGCCTTCCCGGCACCGTGGCGTTTCAAGTATTACGGTCCTGCTGAGGCAGCCTGGATGGGTCCTTATGATGTCCCACATCCAAACAAACTGTCAAACACTCCCCTCTCGTGCGTCTGCGGCGAGGGGAAGGTAACCAGCGGGCCCCGCCAGCGGAGACCAGTAAAAAGAAAAGGTATGAGCCATGAAATATTCATGGCTGTATATCCGGAGCAGAGCCTGTTTTGCTGGGGTGGGAAACACATGACACACAGCACGTCGCTGTAAAGTAGCTCATTCCTCTGCTTTAGAGCAACGCGCTGCCTCAGTGATTACATCAGTCAAAATGTCAACATGAGTCTGAATCAAACGTAGAGGATGTCCATACACTCATCAACAGTTCCAATTTATCCAACAAAAGAACCAAGGAGGGGGGCTGGAGCCAATCCCGCCTGGCTCATGGGTAGGGCTGGGTACCGTTTAACGGTACTTCAGTGGTACCGACCGAAAAACGTCGGTACATACTGGTACCGAACAAGAGACGTGCGTACGGGTATCAGTTTCGGTTCTTAAAGCGGCTGCACGGTCAATAATCATGCGCGGAAACGATCGTTCAGTTCTTCTCTTTTACTGAAAAAACAGTGCATCACATCATTGAACATATTACCACGTCTTGCCGGCTCACACTCTTTTTCTAACAACATGCAGAGAGAGCCTGCAGCCTGCAGTGCCCTTCTTCCTCTGTGGTGTCTGTGTAAAATAAGGCTGAACATGCAAACAGCACACCTTGTGGCCATGAAGTGGAAATGTAGTCATGGCGTCGTCTGTGCGCCATGAAGGCAGGTACCGAAAAAAGTACCGTTCAGGAACTGGTACCGTACGTGAGGTATCGAAAAAGTACTTGTACCCGAAAAATATCTAACGGTGCCCAGCCTTAGTCATGGGTGAGGGCAGGGAGCAGAGGGCAGAAGTCGCTCAAGCCCCGTTTATTAGGTTTGGAATAACAATGGAATTTCAATGAATGAATAAACTTATTTTGAATGCATTTCCCAAAACCCAACAAAAGCAAACCCACACACACTTTGACAGCACACGACTTGACTCAAACAAACGGTTAACATGAATTTCAAGTGAAAAGTGAAAACCTTCATGACATTTTGAATCTGTTTACATGATGACAGTGCTCGGAGTCACTGGAAAGAGCAACTTCTGGAAAATGACTCCCATGGTGAAACTTTTCTCAGAGTTGAGGGCTGTCGTGGCTCAGCTGGTAGAGTTTTAGAGTTCAGTTACTGTAATAATGATCCAAGTTGGTCGTCTCTTCATACGAATATCGTTGTTCTCACAATTTTCAATGCTGATATTGTTTTGTTAAAATTGCCATTTAAACATGCAATTTTTCTCAAAGCCTCAAAAATTATGCTTTTCACCTGAAACGTTCTGAGATAAATGGAAGCCACATTAACACCTGAGACTAATGTATGCTCTCAAATGAACCTGAAATGCTAGTTTTTTGATTATGAGATTTGATTTTTTTTTTCAAATAAAGAATGACTACCATATTTCCAGGACTTTAAATCATACTTTGTGTATCTGTGACTTGTATATTGACAGTACAGCAACAGATTAATGCTGCAGAATCACAAAAAAAACTTTGATTATTCTTTAGTATGCACTTTTTGACAGTTGTGTTTAGGTGCACCTTATATTCAAGAAAACATGCCAAGCACAACCACATGTTCCACATGTTTTCGGATTAATCATAATAAACATCTTAAAGTCCCAACCCTGACAATTAAATCACCACTGCTTGTACGGATAAGTTTTTGTGCATCTACTGTGGAACATTTAGTTCAATAGTTTTTATATGGATCTTTAAGAGAACTGTCTCTAAATCTTTTATTATTTTCTTGGAGCCTACTTCATTTTGCTTCAGACTGCAGGCAATCTCACAAACATGTTATGCAACATAACTGCAAAGTGTCTTTTATGCAAGAAAACCATCACTGCCCTGTCCAATATGGCGGAGGCACCTCAGCAGAGCAAAGCGCTCAGTGTGTCGTCCATCTCCTCATAGCTGTGCTGACGTCTGGAGAGCTGTCATGTTGTTCGTGGTCATGTATAATCAGGGGTCATGACAGGCATCCACTTCTGTCGGCTACACTGAGAACCGCCCGCGGTTCAGAGGTCGAGCTGTGAGAACACAGCTTGTTTCCCTGAAGTCTGGAAACTTCATTTCTCAAGCAAGTTGAGAAAAGTTAATGTTTATGTTCTTTCTTTCCAGCTCAGAGATAAACGGTCTGCTTCACTGCGTTCTGTGGTTGAAAACACCAAGAATAACAGTTTTTATATAAAGGTTGTGCTTGCATTTTATCCTGTTTACATAAGAAAGATCTACTGGAAAAAAAATATTGTTTTGGTGTTGCCTTGCTTGGATTAAATCACCAAAGATTACAACAGAATTCTGATCCTCGATGAGCACATCATGAAATGTGACACCTTTGAACTGAACATGTTGGAGGAGTCAGTTTTCAAACATATCAAGACGTTGGTTTTACCGGTATCTAAATGAAATTAAATTGAATTGACTAAGCACATTCGCCTCTTCAGGCAGCTTTGGGTCGACCCTGGAGCCTCCTCCCAGCTGAGCCACCTCTCGACTAAAAGTTGCAGACTTTTTTAAAAACTGACTGTATTTCATGAGATACTCTGCATTTCTATGAAATGTATTTGCATTGTACAACTCACTGTACCTTTATTTTCACATTTTAAATCTTCCGTGGACTGGGACTCACTCGGAGGAGAGCAGTACTTTTGCTCTCCCTGAGATTTGTGGGTTGATTCAGCAGCTCGGATGCACTTGATGACAGATGGTATCTGGCAGACAGATTGTGGCGCGAGTGCCCTCTCCACCAGGGTTCAAGGTAAAAGCAAATATTGGGGGGGGGGGGGACGACTGCTTTTTCTGTGGAGTTTTGGCAGATGCAGCTTTGTACTTTTATCTTCTTCAAATTTACAGAATGCATTCAATCTTTTCTCAATCAAACAGCTGGTTTTTCATGAAAGGATTCTGACATCTGACCTTCAGCAGCTTTTCCTTTCGTTTAAGGATCAGTGGAGGATCACAAAATGTGCGCTTTATGTTGTAAAAAATGGCTTAATGGATACATTATTAATACAAAAAATGAACCAACAACAATTTATTTACTTTCTGTTACCTTTTCGAAAAACTTTTAATCATGTTACCATCAAGAGTTTAAACTGAGAGTTGTGTCGAATGTTTACGTACAGTACATTTGTAGGAAAAGGAAGCACCTCAGTCACTATTTCACTAAATGAAGCTTCTCAGTGTTTCTTTTTACATTTATGGCACTTTTACATTTGTCTGAGTATCAGTTATTACTTTTCTATCATAATAGTTTTCACTGAATTATTTTCATTGTTTTTCCAATTCGGCTTCACACTTTGGAGCAAGGCAGCAAGGTCGTGGATTTTTTAGTCTGTGTCATATTTATAAGCAACACGAAGATGTTTTCACCGATGAAGCTTCTTTATTGTCAACACATGCAATCAAAAACTGAAAGAGCTAAAACAGCAAGCTGGTGGTCGAGGTTTCTGTAAACTCTCTTGATGTTATGCAATGGTATGCAATATCCCATTTAATTACAGTAAGATGATTCAGAATCAAAATGAATGGACGGATGGACTCTGGACACATCTCAACGTTCTTTCCTGTGTTTCCTTCAATAGATGGTGGAAACCAAAATCAAAATGATAAGTGGTCATTAAGACTGACTGATCGGAAAGTTAATATTATATTTACAGCTTTTTGATCCCTAAGTAATTCCCATCAACTGAATTATTTGTTTTTTTCATGCCACTTAACATAGCTCTCCATGAGTTTTGAACTCTGACCCCTCTGTGCTTTTCAGTGACCCCAATAACTTCCCTCCACGTCTATATATTCCCATATTTGCATTTCATTTTGATAATCTAATCTTTTTTTTCTCTCCTCCTCCCCAATTCTTTTGAAGTGCTGCACCTGTCTTTTTCAAATTGATGGAGACAATTTTATTAATTCATGATGTTTTGTCTTTTGTGTGTGTGTTTGTGTGCGTGTGTGTGTGTGTGTGTGTGTGTGTGTGTGTGTGTGTGTGTGTGTGTGTGTGTGTGTGTTCTCGTATTTCTATCCTTGTTGGGGCCAAATGTCCCCACAAGGATAGCAAAACGTGGAACGACGTGCCTTGTGGGGACCTTTTTCCGGTCCTAAGTAGGAGAAACAGTGTTTTCTTGACCATGTTGTTGTTACTGAAAAAAGTAAAAGTGCAAAAACATTTCTTTAGGGTTAGGCTTTATTGTGGTGTGGGTTAGGGTTAGGGTAAGGGTCAGGGTTAGGGGCTAGACATGAATGGGAGTCAATGGAAGGTCCCCACAAGGATAGAAATACGAGACTGAGCGTGTGTGTGTGTGTGTGTGTGTGTGTGTGTGTGTGTGTGTGTGTTTGCTCAAGCTGCAGCGTGCACTCTGTTCTCCGGGCTATTGTAACCCCAAAACAGGAAATAATTAGCATGAGTGCAAAGTCAGGCTGAGTAATGCATTAACACAAAATGTCAAGCTGGTTGTGAGGCCTGCTTTCAAGCAGTTTACACTTTATTAATCATGGGATGGGTTCTGGCAGAGTGTGAGCTGCTCTACGTGACAGACGTGTGCTGTCAGAGTGCAGATGGACACACTCACAGCGCACCGCGATGCCGCTATTTTAGGATCTGTGACACCAGTAGCTGATTGTTGTGATGGAAAACAGGTAAATTCACCGAAGTTTCAGTTGGAGAGCTGCTGTAGCATTAGCCAACCTTCTTGCTTTAAGGCAGGGGTGTCAAACATAAGGGGCAAAAACTGGCCCATTCTTAATGTTTATAGGGGTGATAAAACAATGACAATATATATCACAATATAACTTTTCTTCGACAGAACATTAAACTTGGCCGATAGACCATTTGATAGATTGTATTGGTCCATGCTTTGACAGAATACGAACATCCACTGAAAACGCCAGCCGCTCCACACTGAGCCAGTCGGGTCAAGTTAGCAGAGTAGCTGCTAACACTCCAGCCGCCCTGAACCTCAGCAGTCCAGGAACCACCTGTTCGGGACACACAGTATCGTCTTTAACTTTAACACTAAATAAATATTCAAATAAAAATAAACCTGGCTTCTTCAAATCTCACTAAAGAGTAACAACGGTCATTTAAAACGGACAAAAACAGTGACTTGATTGGTAATACGATCAATATCGACTGATACCAACCCGTTTCTACCATTTCCATGGAAATGAACATCCTTTTCAAAATGTTTCTCTGTCAGCACAAAACTTTTCTGAAACAAAAACACACGACCAGTGTGTCCTTGTTTTGAGACGCTGTCGAGCAAATTGATTCTTAATGAAGGAGACAGTCAGTGGACTGGTTGAGTCACATGAGGGAACTAAAATATGAAACACTTCCGGGAATGCTACAGTGAATGCCTGAATAACTGATCCAGCTGTGCTTTGAAGGGCTTCCCTCCACACCTGCCTGACATTCACCGTGTCCACTCTGAAGCATCGTCCCGTCCCGTCCCAGCTGTCCCTGCTGTCCTGCTCCCGATGGGGTAATCCAAACCATTACCAGCCAAATCATCACCCTGCTCTGTTCAAACGGTTCCCAAAACTACTGGAAGCCAACACTTCTGAACCCTTTTCACATAAAACAAAGAGAAATCCAATAACAAGCAAAAGAGCATGGATGAGTCTTCTGTCAGAGATGTCTGATCAAAATGATTTAGATATAAATTTTCTGTAAAAAAGCTTCACTGTTTCTCTTGTAAATTTCCGAAGGTGAGCTCCAAGTTACAAGGACGATATTTCTTGATGGTCTGTCTCTGTCAAGCTGGCCATGATAAAAGAACTTGTACACCTGTGTTGCCTCTGGTGGGAAAAAAAATTCTTCATGTATTCAAAGGAAGCCGCAGTGAAACTGAAACGCAGCAGATGTTCTTTAAAAAGACGCTGATATTTGACAGAAAGACGAGAGAAAAGCAGCGCAGCCCTAACCCTAACCCTCGGTGAATACAATGACAATATTATTGACAGCAATAATAATAATAAAAATGAAAATGAAAGACACTGAAGCCAGAATTGCTCTATGGATGGATTGAACACCTTCTGTGGCAGCTGCCTCCGTTGTTGTGTGAATGTGTGTGTTAACAGGTGAACGTGGTTAACAGTGTAAAGGAGAGAAGCACTGAATGAGTGAAATCCACTTATCATGAATCTCGAGCTAATAAGAAGTGTACAGTGCGAGTGTTTGAGGCCATGTATAGCTGTTCTCTACAAAACCTGAAAAAAGTTACGTTGAAGTCAAATACATGAGCGATTAAGCTTTTCCAAACTTCCTCCTAAACTGTCTGATCGTGATTTTCGTTGACATGTGCACGTTGTTTCCAGGCTGGAAATCAGTAGTTTAATACACTTCTATTTCTATTACATGAGTTTTTTGTTTTTTGTCTTTTTGATTCGCAGATGTAAATTTCTCACAGACCCACTGAGATTCTTAACGATGCTTCTTTGGTGAAGGTGGAAGCTGCAGGGCCATATAAACCTCAGTTTCTCCGGCGGTGACTCAAACCATGCCTTCCTTATCTGCGGACACATGGTCTGAATGTTGCTAATGAGTTTCTCGCAGATCGCCGTGAAAAGTCGCCCTCGCCTCTTGTTCCGGCGGCGCTTCCTGACGTGAAGGAAGCTGATCCTCAGACGCTGCTGCCCTCAATTTCAAACCAGCCCCAAATCCTCTTAATAGATTACGCACCATCAATCAACACACATAAAAGCAGGAGAGGGAGTAAACTCAATATCCATGACTAAGCTCATTTGCCCTGGTGGTGATCTGACAGCCACCACCAGAGAGGGGATGTTGAGATACACTTTGCCACCACATTACATCTCACCCACAACAGCAGACAAGGCTAATGAAAGAGGATATGGAGACTTCCCCTCCAGCAGCCTCGGCTCTGACAATTGCCAGATGGGACTTTTTAAGAAGCCGCATCTCGGGAGAGTCCAGAGGGGCTGTCATTGCACTTCACTTTCATTTTCAGTGTCGCAGCGGCAACCCGTAGCCAATTAGTCCAGCGGTCATCAGCGGACGGGGAGACGGGTCCGCGGTCAGTGCTGGTCCTCAGATGGCTGACCTTGGGAGCCGCAGACCTTCCCTGCATGCATCTGGGTCTACAGAGGCACTGAAGCTTACAGGCATCCTCCCTGCTGCACCTCCTGCCCCAAATTAGACGGGGAGGGCTGTAGATTACACACCAGCACCAAAAGTGGGTCACTCCTGCCCCCTACTGGCCAGTGAGAAGGGAAGACTCTGGAGAGCAGCACGAGGTGAGGATCAAATGGACGGCGTTCTTAAAGAGAGGGCTTGGCAGAAGTCACTCAGGGGTCTGTTTCACAGCAGCACCGTCACGAGTCGTAGCACCAAAGGGAGGAAAATATCCAAGGAAAAAAACCTGAGAACAAGCACTTCTGTGTGATCTGGACTTTCTATTATACGCCCTTTCAAAGTCACTGAAAGATTCTCACCAAGTTGGAAGAAAAAAACACTTTTGAAACTGTTCTTGACTTTCAAAACTAGGCCACTCCTGATCGGGAAATTGCACAAAGGACGCGCGCAGCCTCTTTAATTCACACCCTCTGTAATGAGCTTATGAATTATGAGTTTTCCAGGGGAAGTAATGGATTTGTATGCTGAAGGAGCTGCCGGAATGACAGCCTGCTATAAATGAAAAAAACGACTGGCGCCGTTACAGTCAGCCATTATGGAAATGTCAGGTCATTCCTTTTGCCTCTGATGTGAGGCTCCGAACTGCACTACGTTAAATGTAATCCATTTACCACGTGGACATACTGTAATTATAATCATAACAAAATAATCAGGAAATTGAATTCCACCACAGCCGGCCATTATTGTGTCTCACTTTAGCAATTATCCAGTCAGCTCGAGGAGGCGTGCTTTGAGAGCCTCATATCAATTGTCACAGTGTTCGCCGTGTAATCACACAATACGCTCAAGTTCTGCACATCCTGGATACAGAGGGAGCTTTCGGCATTCATGCACATTCTTCCAGTCTAAGAATGATTCTGACTTGTTCGATTTGTATGATATATTTTTTTTTCGTCTGTCTTTCATAGCAGGATGATTTGAAGGTGTCCTCAGCTCAGATAAAAGCTCCGTCAGAAGCGGCGGTGGATTCCGGCAGATGCTTCCCGTTGGTTCATCTGCCTCTCCATCACCATATAATGGAGCCTGGAAGGCATTCAGCACATCATGGAACGCCGGCCAACGGGTGAGGCGCTCGTAATGCCGCCATCATGCCTTTAACCCAAACTGTTAGCGCTGTCATCAGGCGCTCGTTAAAAGCAGCGCGCCTCCATATGCTTCAATCAGCCATCCGAGCTGCATTCTAACTCTAAGAACCAGTGTTTTCTTGTGTGACCTAGCATTATCAAAGGCATAGGTTCCTAATCTGAGGTCCCAGAGATCAGGAGGATGGAGCAAAGGCTTTGAAGAGGCCAACATGTGTACTCATGTCAAAGAAAACCATAGAAAGATGTTTTTTTTGGTTTTTTTTTTCTAGAATAGATTTGTTAAAGGTGCTGTAGGCAGGATTACCTTCGCAAGATGGCGATTTGATCCATCCAAGATGGCGATTTGAAACCCGGAGTCGTGCCCACCTCGGGGTGCTGAGCGGTGCCGGCAGGGTCACGGCCGCCTGCGCCGGCGGGTTGATTCACCTGTGACCTTTTCACGGCGGGCCTGGGGTCAAAGCCTTTTTTTTAAAGAATTCCAGTAGAAACAGACGGTGTCCTCCGTGGTGTTTTGATGATGTTATGTCCAACGAGGCAGGTAAATATGCAGGCCTGGACTTCCTCATGCGCATTCACGAGAAGCAGAGCTTTGAAGCGCCGCCCCTCGACCAATCAGGATAGAGCCTCAGGGGCTCTTCTGATTGGTCAAACATACCGGGAGTGGTCGAGAATCCTTTTCAGCTCAGAACAGAGACAGATGGAAACGCTGCGCCCTCGCACGGTAGTGCAATTATACTACACTCCTAAAGGATTATCAATGGATACTCTAACATTTAATCCAAAGAAAATACAGAAAAATTAGCACTGACTAGCAAAATCCTGCCTACGGCACCTTTAAGCTGGAGGTGCCTGCTTCTGACTGTCCACTGTCATGTTTTAGCAAACAGGGCTGGAAGCCAATTAAAGCTTAAAGCAAGAAATGATCTTTTAATATTGGTTTTAAGGTGTTTGGAATTATCTGCAACCGACCTTCAAACTCTTTATATTTATTCCACTCTGTTCTTTCTTTCACAGTCATTCGCAGCAGAAAGCTGAAATGAGGCGCGATCAAAGGAGGTACAGACTTTAGGTGTGGGCAGACTGATCCGTCCAGTAAAACATTGACTGTGTTGTGAATATTGAGAAGGGATTGTAGATAGAGAGTATTTCTAATGGAATGAGAGCAGTGAGTTTGTCTGCCTGTCCGGTTTATCAGGGAATATCTGTAGATTACATTGCTATAATCCTACAGAGAACATTGTCATGTAGCTGGAAGCTGTTTGGCAGAATGTGTGAAGGAAGATTTGTTACGGTGAAGAAAACCAATACAGGGTTTGATCTTTGTGTTTTTCAAATATAGGATTGCTGCCAAGCCAGAGTCGAGATATTTCAGGGCTTTATGCTCTTAATCTTATTCACACATCAGTGGAGGCAGCTGCCATACAGGGCACTCAGTCCATGATCAAGGACACTTAGGACACAGCATATCGACAGGTAGGGATGGGGAATTGAACCTGCAACCTTTTGAGACAACCATTCCACCAATCAAGCCAAATCCACCAGTTTTTAGCTTTCATTTTTATCGTGTGGTTTTTATCTTTTGACTCAAGGATTTAGCAGATATTTAAAAAATATATATCATTTAGTAGAGGTATAGAGGTACTGTATTGTAATTCTACTGTATGTTAATATGTAGCAGAAACATTTGTACAAATACAAAAAAAAATTGTCTAGATATTCTTATCATCACACTGTCCAGTTTTCACAGTCAGTCCTTGCTTCGTTCCGTCTCCTCTCTGCAACGCGCTGAGAGTTCTGCTCTGCATTGTCTATGACGAACGGTCTGTTGAGGCGTTTGATCGGCAGATTTATCTGTAAATAAATGCTGCTTGAATACATAAAAGTGGGAGAGTGTTTCTCAGTCCTAATTAGCGGCTGCAGGCTCAGTCTGGATGTTTTGAAGGCACAAAGTGATGCAAGAAATCAATCATTCTCCCTCAGAGGCAAACTAAATCTGAAATTACAAACTTGTTTTGAAAAGGCGAGTGCAGATATCTGTGTTCAAATGTAACGCTCAAAAAAGGTGTCTCCAAAAAAGTTCAATACATATTTTCCAAAAATATGCTTCAGGTACAGTCTGTCATATTTCAGTAATATCATGATTTTATTGCTGTTGGATTTAAGATTTATGGCTACGGTGGGCAGTGGTCTCACCAGCTAGTCAGTTTGTCTGTAAATCTACCATCTAGTCTGTCTTTACTCCAAAAGGAAAAACTGAACTGAATAATCGACACATAAACTGGAGCTTTCAATTACTCACGAGAAAACAAACAATAAAACTGAACCACTACAGTGCTCACTACTGCCACCTAATGCAGAAAACCGACTGCACCTAAACTTACTGAAAGTAAGAGTGGAGATGAGTAATGCCTTCCCAACCCCAAGATCCCCCCAGGCCAGACCGTCAAACTGCCTAATTTATATTATCGGGTGAGTTTTGTGAAGGAGTCCTAGTTTAAAGGTACAATTAGTAATACTACGTCCCATCGCTCAACCCCGCCTCTGCACAGCTGGCGGCGCTGACATAAAACACAGAACGCTGCACTGCTTGGTTGGCAACCTTGGAAACTCACATTTGATTGGTCCTGGACCCAGGAAGTAGTGGAAGGTTAGCCCCGCCCACTTGACCTTTGTGACAGAGCGAAAAGTTCAACCACCCAGGAAAGACTCAAAGTCAAGCTGCTAAAGTCCACATTGAGAGGACTCAGTGGAGGTGGTTCATGTAATCAGGATGCGTCCAGTGTGGATGAAGAAAGGAAGATCGATTCATGGACTGTTGTTTTAGCTGAAGTGCACTTTACCTTTGGACATCTGAAAGTTATACAACGACAAACCAATGTACATTCCTAAAAACAACAAAAACCATCCGTGGTCACTGTAAAAACTGCAAAACTGAAACATTTCCGATCCTTTTTTGAAGGACTTTGCAGTCTGTGTCTGAAAGTGAATTCCACGGATGGGGTGGCGACTGAACAGAAGGCCACGTTTCCCATGGTGCAGAGAGGGGATTGGAGAGGAGATGAGTTATTGCTGCAGAGGGAGCTTGCTGTGGTGTGTGAACGTGCTGCTTTCTGGCAGCAGCGATGATGTTTCGGAGGCCTCTGCATGAAAAAAACCTTTACTTACAGGGACACACAGTGTGTGGTCTCTATACCGTAGCTATGAATATCTGATTTTTTATTTTATTTTTTTCATCATTTAAGTGGTCTCAAGACAATCGTACTCATACATTCATGCACAAGCTCACACACACACATGCAGAAGATAACAAAGCTGCCATCCACTGTATTCAGCAGTCATTAGGAGAGACCTGGGCTTCAGGGACATTCCAACAAGTGGACACGAGCAGACAGAGAATGAACCACCAACCTTGCAATTAGAGGACAGCCAACTCCAACACCTGAGCCTCAACCATCCCAGTAATGAGTGTTATACAATGGTTAGAAACACAGAAACATACCAAGACACAAATCTGGATTGTGCAAACTTGTTTACTTTTCTACTTTCGCCTGTTTCTACAAAACATTAGGAACTCTTCCTTTTCCCTGTTTTGAGGTTTTCTAAGCATTTTTTCAGCCACATTTATTTTGTCACCCAACAAATCGACAAGATCATTATGGTTTTGTAACACGACCCAGACACTGAATGGAGTTATAAGCCCATGGAGTTATAAGTTACTGTATATGTTACTAACAGCCTTTGGTGGCTCCTTAGGGTCAAAACAAGACATGCAAAAGCCACAGAAACCTCTCCATCTCAGACCATTCACCGTCAAGCTGCCATTGCTGTGTTGTGACTTTCACATATTTCTGTGGTTTTTGTATCTGCTGAATTTTGCATGTGCGTTTCATCATTTGCCTTGAGGAGGATTATGAACGCGTCTGGACGTTGGAAGTTTGTGTCGGAGTGGAGTGCGGCATCGGGTCGCCCACGCTATTCGTGGTTCATCATAAAAACATCCCTCACCACTGGTGAGTGTAATCAATAACGCTGTGAGCAGGTAGTGCGGCCCCCACTGCGCCCCGCGTCGCCCCTGTCTGCAGTCAGGAGGTGAAATAAAACTCCACTGAAACTCAGCACGCACACACACACACACACACACACACACACACACACACACACACACACACACACTTCCTGCTCCTGTGCAGTATTTCACCTGTCTACTGGAGCGGGGCATGGTCTGTGTGTTTGTTTGTATCCAGTTACTCTGTTGAGGTTTGCTGAAGGTTAATTTAGGGTGTTTCAAGCAGCTCTTGGGGTTTGGGTTCAGCCCGGCCGGTCCTGATGCGACTGGGCTCGGCTTGAATAAAAATGACGTCATTCAAACTGAAAAGACTGACTGAGACAGAGTCTGAGTGAAGTGAATGCTTTTTGAATACTTGGAAATTGAACATTCCAGTTAAATAAATATTTTTTTGAAGAAAATCTGAATTTTCACCTTGGTCTCTTTCCAGACCTTCCACCGAACTCCGACCTGACCACATGCCGAGTCGGGGCGACCACTCGACCCTCAGTGTGCAAATGTTTTTACATTCATGTTGTAGCTTTGCTTGGGTGTTTTGTTTTGGCTTCTGTTTTTGTGTAGTGTGTGCGCATTTGAATCTATGTTGTAGTTTCTACATTTGAATCACTGCAGATTTTGTATTCATGTTTCCAGCTTTTGCATCAGTTTGTGTTGTGAATCTGATGCAGCTTTTCCATTTGTGTTGCTGCTTGAACATTTGCATTGAGGCTTATATGTGTCTGATATAGTTGAAGTGGCTATTGTGGCTTTTGTGATTTTGTTTAAGTTTCTGCATTTGATTTGTAGATTTTACAATTTTGTTCTGTCTTTTACATGATGGTGTTTGTAATTGAGTTACAGCAGGACATTTGTGTTGTAGCTTTTATAATAGAGTTGTGGTGTTTGAATTTTTTTTTTTTTTTTTTTTTTTTTTTTTTTAATATGCTGAGCCAACTGAATTACTTCACTGGGCAATTTCAGACATGTTGAGGCTGTGTAGACTTCATTTAATTGCATAACACAACTTATTTAAAGCGCCAACGCAAACTGGCAGCCTGTCTGGGCCGTGACGGAACGGTGCAGTGGATTTAATGGCGCCAGAGTCCAAACACTGCACAGTTCAATAAGCCAGACTTCAGCCTGCTTTGTTTTTAATTTACATTTCCACGGCCGCAATCCATTTCCGCTTGCCTGCATCAAGAAGACAGAAAGCGGCATCAGTGAGAGCCACTAGTGAGGTGTGATCCTGTGTGTGTCACCGCAGAGGCTGATACACTGTCAGACGCTATCGAGCCGTTATCGAGGCCTCTCGGACAGCGGGACGAGCGCACTCAAAATGTGTGCAATCACAGCGTCGCTGACCAAAGTGATGAGAAAAATAAATACCCTGATGGAGAATCCATGTCTTCCAATCAAGACAGGCTAAATAGAGTCCTCTGAAAACTATTGAGCAGCCCGTGGCGCAGCACAGACATTCACATCCTGGATATCGCAAGACAAGATAATGCCAAGTGTGAAGGAGTTTACTTTTTAAAGAGACCGCAGATGTGGACGTTGAATCGGCAGACAGACTCTGCACCTAATTCTTGAGTTTGTAATAAACTGTGGGATTTTCTAATCCAAAGACAGAAAGCAGCCAAGCGTGAAGCAGCTAAAGAGTCGGATAGCGGAGGCCAAACACTGCGCTGGAGCAGGGTCGGTCTGGACTGGATGTTCGCTGGGTTCAGCTGAAGTGGATGTTTAAGGAAGCAAGTATTTCAGAACAGGTTCAAACTAAGTGGTGAAATGGTGAAAACATGGATTCAAAACTCAAAGAGCCCAAAAGTAAGAGTTCATATGTTTAAATGAAGACTCGCTGAAGTGCAGGCTCCAAGTCTAGGTTCTCAGTTTACTCTTGGAAGAAGCGGTTTTAAAGAGGAAAAGTATTGTTCATGACAGATTGAACTTAATCACACATATTTAGTATTGATCAACCTTCTACATTTTAATAATTCATAAAGTCTCCCTCTGTACGTGCATGGTATTGATCAGTGGCAAAATTAGCATGTCATCTATCGAACGCCATCATATCCATCACATCAGGAGGGAAACATGGGCCTATGCGTCCCTTTGACTGTCTCACTGTCAGTGCTGTCGAACATGAAAAAGACCATAGAATATGAAGCTGAAGCCAAACTCTCTCAGAACTCTCCAGCCTTTGTTTCAGAGTGAAATATCCGAGGAGTTTGGATTCCAGCGTCCATCCACATTACTCCGCTACAGAATATGATCAAAGGCTGCTTGGGATCTTTTGGAGAAGCCTCTTAAAGAGGAATCATTATTCAACAACTTTCAAGAAAAAGAGCATCAAATGAGTTTCATCAAACGGAGAGGCTGCCCTCCTACAGGTGTAATCTGGGTGAGAGAGGCTCGGACCCTCTGATCGATACGCCGCTGCTCTCGTACTTATAACCAGAGCAGACAGTTAATTATGGCATCTAAAAGCCCAAACAAAGCAGATCAGGAGCTGAGTGAATTAGAATGAAACCTGAAACTTTTCTGAGTAAAGCAGACTTGAATCTCAAGTCCAAAAAAAAGAAAAAAATATATTGTTACATGCAGCAAAGAAAAGTCCTTCATGCGTCGAGTCCATCGTTTTCAAAGGACACTGACAGCTTTTGAGATCTTTTCTTCATTCTGTGCAAAACACAGAGAGAGAGAGAGAGAGAAGGAATAAAGAGGTTAAAAAGAGGTGATGGGAAAAATAGACTGAAGAAAAAAAAACAGCCCATGTTAAGTTTGTGTAAAATACTAAGGTGGTCGGCAATTATAAACACACGCTTCAGTGCTTTTCGGCC
Organism: Salarias fasciatus; assembly: GCF_902148845.1. Lineage (NCBI taxonomy): Eukaryota > Metazoa > Chordata > Actinopteri > Blenniiformes > Blenniidae > Salarias > Salarias fasciatus. Next base: position 27,387,667 of record NC_043756.1, read on the forward strand.
TGTCATAAATCTGGAGTCTAATTAAAGAAAAACAACTTATTTGAAAGCAATTCACGTCAACAAGACACATTAAAAAAAACCAAAAAAAAAAAAAACCAAAGGTTATTCATTTCATTTAACTTTAAGAGTTGTATCTGTATTTCAGGATGTTTGGCTTCAACTGAATGTGATTCTCGTCTTGGAGCAAACAAATGTACAATCCTGCTGAGAAAACACGTTTTTTGGCAGATAGATGTCTTCTTTTGTCCGGTCCTGACATGATCTCACATGTCTGAATTCTGCCAAATAATAATAACCGGTATTCATGATCTGTACGACAAAGTGTCAGCTGTTCAGTTCTTTACATAGAACTGCGCTCTAAGAAAAAACAGCACTAATAAGACATTTGTCTACATCAGTTTGTGGATGTGTGGTAAATAATACCTAAAGGTCTCAAAATTGACCAAAATTCACTGGCGATCTGTAAACATTCCGTTCCTGCTGTGTTTTCTGCAGTTTGTCATTTTGGCGTCGTCCTCGTATTCGTTCTCAGTGTATGTTATTTATTTCTTTGTGGTTCAGTGATGTCTTGTTTGGCCTTATTTAAAGTATTTTTGTGTTTTTTTTTTAACTTTTGCGAGGTGGCACCGTGTGTTGTGAAAGGCACCACGAAATAAAATGCATCATCCTTAAGTTTTGACTCGTCTCTCAGTTCTTCCTCATCTCCTATGGAATCATATTTGTGCAAGATTCACAGGATTGTGACATAATTCCATGTTCTGCAGCCTGGCAGGTCCAACATCGTTTTGTCAAACACATCCAACGTCACTCCTCAGCACACGTCCAAACACAAACAATTCAGAAACATCTGCTCTGAGTCCCTCAATCTGCCACCAGCATGGTTCATCAGCTGCAGGCCAACTTTCTCTGAGCCTATAAAGTTTAGCACATCTTTTACAGTCAAAGTATTTGGAGCTTTCGGCACTGATGAGAAGCATGAGGCTCAACTTGGGTCATAAATTGGCCTGCTGAAGCATGTGAAACAGACAAGCTTCAGCTACGTTCAGCTGCGTTGCTTGATACAGTTGTTGAGTAAGGAAACGAAAATGAGTACAGGCTTCTTGATATTGATACTGAGCAGTATGGGTAATTCTACCAATCAGAGTCAGTCTGAAGCAGCATTGTTTGGTGTTGTGTGACGAAATGGAAAATTAAGGACAGAAAAGGTCAAATGTGTAAAGTTCATCCATCCGTCATCAAAATGGCTCGATCCAGGCTGTTGTGTAAAACACAGGTCGCTCATTTACAACCCAGAGAGGAAGCATGCTGTTGTTTGAATGCAGTCCATGAGTGACAGGGGCAGCACAGCCTCTGGGCGTTTACGCGAAACCTGAAGGATCTGCATTCCCCAGTGTTTAGATCAGGACGGAGCTCAGAGATCATGGTCATGGAGGAGGAACGGGGAATGACATGCCGTGGCTGGAACATAATTCCTGGCCCGCAGCCATTCCTGCCAGCTATGAATGCCGCGGCGGCGGCGAGGAGAGCGTTAGTACGGATCAAGCCTCGCAGGGAGACCGACGGCCGCCAGCATCATCATCATGAAGTCCTTGGCCGTCCTGGCGCTGCTCACCTGTGCGGTCCGCGCCGGCCCGCTGGGGCGGAGACGGGGCTGCCCGTCGGCGTGCGACCCCTCACAGTGCCCGGCGCTGCCGCACGCCTGCTTCTACGGGCGGGCGAGGGACGGCTGCGGCTGCTGCGTGGTGTGCGCGGCCGGGGAGGGCGAGGCGTGCAGAGGTGACGGCGGAAGCCCCCCCTGTGGCGACGGGCTGAGGTGTGACTCGGTGCAGGGGCTTCCCAGCGCCTGCGTGTGCGTCACCTCCGGCCCGGTGTGCGGCAGCGACGGCAGGACCTACCCGAGCGTCTGCCGGCTGACGGCGGAGAACCGCAGGGCCGAGGTGGGACAGACCCCGCCCGTCATCCTGATCCAGAGGGGCTGGTGTGACTCAGGTGAGTCTCAGCAAGATGGAGACCTTTAATTTCTCAAACGATGAGCATGATGAGGGCCAGGAAAGTGTCAACCTCTCTGCCAGAGGCAGCAATTACAGGCAGCAATACCTCTGCCCTAATCAATGAGTACAAGTATGAGTGCTAATCTTTAGAGTTGTCGATAAGGAGCACTGATTGACAGAAAAGTAAAATGAACAATATAAGAAAACCTAACATCCAGGTCTGGGTCTGAGTGGATTTTAGATTTTCTCCCCAGTTTCTTTATACTCTTTTTAATTTAGCTTGTGCAAGTCCATCATTGATGTTGAGGTGCAATAAATCGCTGGATTTCACCTTTAAACCTTTAATTCTGCAGGGAAATGATCTGTCCCATAAATTGGGGCCAACTACTCATCTTCCAAACACATAAATGTGGTCTTTTATCATCTCCGGCACTGTTTAATTTCACCTGGAAGGCTAATGTCCCTCTCCTCACACTATGCAAGACTGGAGATGATCTATAACGGAGGAAATGTGTCCTGTTTCAATCTACTGATGTACCTCGTCTCTCGTCTTCTGCATATTCATGCTCAGTGGCACCACGAGACAAAATGCAGTCACAAATTCTCCCCTAATGATGTTTAATTCACTTGAGGGGAAACCCGGCGGCGCGCTGCTGCACAAATATGTCCTCTTCACTCTCCCTCTCCGTCCTGTTGATTTCCATAACGTGCAGCTTTACGTCACAGTCATCCACGGAGGTGCAACCTGCACGCCATGCATCACACCTCCCACACAAACAGGTTCATTCATGCACAGAGTCCTGTCAAATCCTGACGGAGGGATGCGATCGAGAGGAGTAACACTCACCTCTGTTTACTCTGAAGCCATCCGTCTACAATTGGTCATAAAGCTCCAAATTCACTCTCTTTCACAAAGTGAAAATGTCAGTACAGAACATCGAGTCCATAGTTTACTGAATTCACGCATATTTCTCATCTTTAATTATGTTTTCTTTTGCGGTTGTTAGAGCATCTTAAAGGCTGAGCTAAAATCCCTAAATTACTGTCATTAAGTCAAAGCGGCTGTGCGGTTGAAAGACATTGAAAGGCTGCCGGTATGTGAGCTCTTCGCTGGTTCACAGTAACTTTTCAGACTCCGTAGGTTAATGATTCTCCATGTGAGGTTTGAGTGCAGCATGGTGGTGTAGTGTTTTGTAATGTTGGTCTTGATTCCCGGCTCTCTGTGTGCAGTGTCCCTCTGTGTGTGCATGACTTTGTTTGCCTTTGGGTGCTCCAACTTCCTTTCTCTAATCAAAGGAAATCGACACTGTGAAAACACACATGAGGGCCTGAACCCACATTTCTGCAGGAAATAAAGTCCGAATGAGGTCAAGCACATGATCATGTTTACTGAATTAATTCAAAATGGATGTGTGATGGTAGTAGTATGATAATATTCTCTTTTGACAGCACAACAACACCTCCTCGCTTCTGGTTTTCAGGTTTTGAATTACATCTTACACGACAGTTGTATAAAAGCAGTAAAGCAAACAGGATGAATTCCCAATGACTTGAATTAATCCTGTAAAATTACCTTACCTGTGCAGGTCGTGACATGACAGAATTCCTGTGTCAAATTTTGCTTTTGTATGAAATATATAGGAAATACTGTGTAACTCTTGTATGCTGATGATAAACACATTTATCTCTCTGCTTGGTTCAGGTCAAAATTATGATTTTCTAAAACTTTCTGGATCTAAATGAGAAAAAAACAGAAATGTTGGTGGGGGCTGGAGTCTTCCCCAGCTGGATGTAAAATCCACAGAAACGCTCTGAAACTGAATCATGAAATACTCTATGTGAAGGGTAAGGGTCAGGGGCCAAAAGTATAATCTGTTTTTCTGACCAAACCAACAAACGAAAAAGGAAAAAACGGTTCAATTTTCCTTTTTTCGTTTTCAACCAAAAACGAAAAACAGTTTTTTTCTTTCTCAATTCAAAACCAAAAACGAAACCAACACAAGCAAATTACGGCCGAATTTTGTTTTTTGGATTTCATTTTTTCGTTTTTTCGTTTCAGGTCTCAAAACGAAAACAAGGAAGCACGTGACCCCTGACCATCACGGGTCAAATGGACTCCCTACCAAAATAAAAGCCTTACCAATAAATGGGTAATAAAAGATAAATTACATTAAATTATTTTTATTTTTGCACAGCATTTATTGCATACACTACTAGGCTTGTAATAGTGTTAGAAAATAATAATTATTATTATTATTGTTAACAACAATACTACTACAGTTGAAAGATACATCTCACGGATGCGCTGGGACACATCATCAGTGATGTAACCTGGGGTCATTGGGTGTTTCGGGTCTTTCAGCATCAGACACCCTCGCCCAGGCGACCCGACCAGAGGTGATCAGACTCTGGCCTGTGTCCCAGGAGCTCTCGCCCACGGGTCTGCCCTCTTAATCCATAGCCACCTTGTGGCTTTCTCTGCGGCTTCAGTCATGGATCTGATGGCCTTCTGCTTCGCCTCCCCTGTGAGGCCCAGCAGTGTGAGAACTTTGCAGAGGGATTGCCCTGCAAATCCTCAGCAGCCTACCTCCAGAGGTTCACAAGAGGCTTTCCAGCCCTGCCTCCTGCACTCGTCTACCAGTTCCTGGTACTTGGCGCGTTTCCTTTCGTTGGCCTCGTCCATGCGCTCTTCCCAGGGAACTGTGAGTTCTAGCATGACCAATTGCTTGGTGGATTCTGACAGTAAGATCATGTCTGGTCGGAGCTGCATAGACGTTATCCTGGCTGGAAACTTTAGCTGTTTGCCTAGATCTACTTGTAGTTGCCAGTCAGCCGCGGTGGTGAGGAGGCCTGATCTCACCCTCGGTTGTTTTTCTGGCTTCCCTCCAGTTCTGTGGAACTTGATGGTCTGTATCCTGCTGTGGCTCTTAGTGCTGCTGATGGCTGTGGCTCTGCTGTCAGCAACTGCCTGAAGGACCTGGTTGTGGCACCAGCGGTAGCGTCCTTCCCCTAGTGCTTTTGGGCAGCTGCTGAGGAGGTGTTCCAGGACACTGGGGACGCGATGGTGTTTCTGTTTTTCCCCAGACATGGAGGTGACCTGGGCTCAGTAGGACATCATACACAGCCTGGACTAAGAATTGGATGTTATGAACGTCTGCTCTTCAGAGGTTGGACCAGGTGACCTTCCGTTGCAGAACGTTCTCCCACCTAGTCCACGCTCCTTGTTGCCCCATTCCCACCATCCTGCTGGTTCATTCTTCCTCCACGCCTGCCCGCACCTCCTCCTGAATGAGGCGATGTTGCTCTTTCCCCTGGGCCTTATCTGCCCTGGTTGCCAGGAAGTAGCCCACACCTGCGCGGCCTGAGGCTATGGGCCCCACTTTCTGCCTCAGTCGCGACTCCGCCACCTCCAGAGTTTTGTCTGCCCTCCATTTCCTACCCGTTCATACCTGGATACCAGCCAATGCCACTTTCTCATCCCTGGATTCCCTGTACTGCAGGATTTCCCATATTCTGGACACCTTGAACGCTTCAGTGAGTCCTCTAATAATTATAATAATGAGTTTCGACTTCTGGCCGTCAGATGTGTTACAGGTAAGCCTCATGCATATCTGTGAAAAGTCCGAGCTCCCAGAGTTACACTGTCATCTGTCACGCGCTATTTATAATAACAGAATGCGGCTGCGCTCTGCGATTTTTCCAAAATGGTGACATTGCTACAGCAGCGCACGAACAACTAATTCTGCTTATTGCTGTGAAAAACAGCAGCAGAAACACTCACCTTGTTGCAGCAAGTCTACAAGGATGATGCTCTGGGGAAGACTCAGGTCCATGAGTGGTCCGGGCGGTTTAAGAAGGGCCAGATGTCGGCGCGTCAGGTCCGCTCAGCCGTGAAAACAATGCTGAGCTGCTTTTTCGCTATCCAGGGTATCGTCCACAGCGAGTTTGTCCCTCCAGGTCAGACTGTAAATCAGGACTACTACATCGAAGTCCTCAGACGGCTCCGTGAGGATGTGAGGAGGAAGCAGAGCGTAGTGGCGGAGTGGAGCCCGGTTGATCCACCACCACAGAGCGCCAGCGGACACGGCGCTGCGCCTCACGCAGTTTCTGGAGAAGAATGAGATGACTCTCCTCCCCGATCCGCCTTATTCGCCAGATGTAGCCCCGAGTGACTTTTTCTTGTTCCCCAATTTGAAGAAGGAGCTGAAGGGACAGCGGTTTGCAGATGTGGAGGAGGTGACAGACAAATCGCAGCTGGCCCTGAATGGCACAATTACGCACGGGTGTCACGACGCATTCGTCAAGTGGGAGACACGCCTGGAGCGCTGCATTAATGCGGATGGAGATTATTTTGAAGGCAACGGTGGTGTTTTATTTTGAAATGTAACAAATAAAAAGTTATAACCAAATTCCGGTTTCTTTTGGGTACCCCCTCATACTTTTGGCCCCTGACCGTGAAGGCACTGTGTTCTCTAAACATTATTCGGAGGATAAAAACCTGGTTCGCATAACAGTGTCTCAATGAAAATGCACCATTTTTGTATTTTTGTTTCAGAAAGTAAAATAAGTGTGAAAAAAGTGATCGTGATTGGACTGATCATTTTAAAATGACCCTGAACTGAAGTAAGGTTGTCACATCTGGCTCAAACCTTTTTTTTGTTTGCATGGCACTATTTTTCACCATTTTCCTCGAGAATTTATGTTTATTTTGTTCGGTTGGTGGTTAATACAAGTGTCTGTGTTGCAGTTTGTTAGTGACTTTGACTCAGAATTGTGTTTGTGGTAAAAACTCTATTTAGGTAAAAAAAAAAAAAAAACCTTCATATGGTGTTTTTGGGTCATATCAGCCAGCCACATGGTTCACATGTGCAGCAGCAGCGTTTGGAGTCAGAGTGTACAAAAAAATTTGTGCTCACTTGAAAACGTAAATGGGGCCTAAATCTCTTGATGTTTTAGCTTTTAACTTCTCTGTGAGGTTTCTTTTTCCACATATTGGAAATATCCTAGAACCAACTCTCAGCAGTGCTCTGCTGAGAAGACTCACAGTGACAGGGAAGGGTTGGAGACGGACGGACGCCATGGACTTGGTGAGAGTTTGGACGGGAAGGACAACAGAAAGTTGTTGGCGGCAGGTCCTGAAGAGCACGTAGGCAGCTGCAGTGAGTGACAGAGCAAGGTGAACAAGTCATCATGGAGGTGAAGGCAGGGCCCAGAGCGCGGCGAGGCGAGGCAAAGCAGGGCTGGAGGGCGATGATAGCAAACCCGGGAGAACAAAGTTCGCAGCAAAACGCGTGGGCAAAGCACTTTCTGTTGCCAAGAGCAGTGGGAAGCCGGAGTGGCTGCTGCACGGCGGGCCGGAGATAAACTGCGAGCTGACGTCAAGGGTTGATCGGTCCGGGAAGTGGAGGCAGGAAAAAGAAGGAAACACTGATTACGACTGCAGATCTGAGAGTACGAACAGGTGGAGGGACGAATGTTCTGCATGAAAACAGATGAAATGTTAGTCTGTTGTGACCTCCAGTGTCTGTGGTCGTGATTAAATGAAGCTACTTCCAGTTATTCAGTGATCTTTTCTGGATGGAGCTGTGTTGAAAGAATTCGTAACACAGTATTTCTATTCTGTTCTATTGCCATTTTATTGTATTTCTTCTTGTTTTATTGCTTGTACTTTATATTTTTAAGTTTTTATGTATATTTATACTTTGTGGTTGCTTAAAGTTCTGTATGAATGAGGCTAAGTTCCATTCACGGAAAAACCAAAAATGAATACTACGTGTTTCTTCTGTTCTTCTGTGGACTAACAGCTTTTTTCAAAATGTTGCCATATAAATGTGAAACTTTTTTGAAACCATAACGTGAAAAATGATGGTGAAGGAGTGCTGCTATACTGTGTTCATTTTAATTATCAAAGTATTACGTAAAGATTTATGTTACTTTTTCAGTTATTTCTGTGATATATTATCTGTAGCATTGCAGCTGCATGTGCAGAAAACAAATACTGCCCATGGGAATAATATATCTCATCAAACAAACACAATTGTGCGACAGAGAATGCGTCAAAGTGACGTGTTTATTTTTCAGTGAATGGAAATCATTAAATTCTCTGGAGGTCTGAGAAAAACGTACATGTACTTAATCTACATATGTTCAATACATCAAATACATGTGGACATAATTTACTTCGTCATGTCAATTTCTGCATCTGCTCTGTCTTGTAAACGAAATTATTCTCAACGCATTTTGATGTAAATCAATGCAAAACACCGGTGAAACGTTATTAGCAGTGATGATGTTCCACAAACCTCCTGACTTATTAACCAGCAGCTGCCACTGCGACGCCGGCTTGTAACTGTGCGGTAATAAGCTGACTGTGTGAGATTGTTCGCCGTGCGAAGCTGTAGGTAGATGTAGATGGGCGTGGCCTTTAGCTCCTCGTAGTCTGAAGTGTAAATGTCATTGTGTGAAAAGGGCCTTGTCTGGCTCCAGCCAGCATGAAGAGTGACCACAGCAGGACTGGTGCAGCTGTGGCAGTCAGGAAATCCAATGAAACAAAAGCTGTGAGACGCATTTGAGTGAAACAAGCCTTTAAAGGCAGCACTGCAGCCCGTGCAGGGGAGGTAAAGCCAGGACTTTGCAGCGTGTGTCGGGGAGGCCTATCGGTGTGTTTCATCACTCTCCCACCGCCGCTCGGCCGCCACGGTGATCAAGAAACAAACAAGCCGGAAATCTGGCGTATCGACAGCGACTCGATTGGAGACGTGTGGCCGCGCCGTGTACGAGCACCGGTACCACTTAGCAGCACGTTTGGGCACCCAACTGGCTGTTCTGGGTATTCCAAGTCAGAGGGAAGCATTCACTACAGAAAAAAAAAGTCAGATTTTTGCAGTTGGTTCATTTTTAAAATATGTAGAGAAACAATATCCACACTTTAATTCAGTGTGTTTGTCCTTGTCCTTATTCAAACCTTTCATCAAAGCGCCGGTCAAAGTCCGCTCCATTCACTCATTTCACGGGAGAAAAGTTACTCTCCTCACAGAGATGCCATTCAAAAAGGAAACTGCACATGAAAGCACCCTAACTTTGAAAGGTAAGTAAGTGAAAGAAGGTGAAAATATGAAAACAAGGTCAATGCTGCTCCGTCGTGTACAAGGAGATGTCGCCTGACGATTGTTTGTATTTCTATTCCATCCTAAACTTACTCATTCACGATTGCTCCAGGCTGGTAAAAGCAGTGAGAATACACAAATGAAAAGTGAACTTTCAATCAGACTTTTCTAGATATGAAATTAAATCTCCTTCTTTATGGCAAAGAAAAAAAAAAAAAAAAGTGTAGTAACGTCCACCTCTGCTGACACCTGGTGAAGATTTGCAATGATTCGTTGAGACAGAAAGTTTTACATTTTCAGCCCAAAATCTCTTAGTAACATTGTCACTTTCAGGCCCCGATTTACACAAAGTTTGCAAAGTTTCGTGTTCAGACGGCAACATTTTGAAAACTGTCCATTTAGATGGAAACGGCAGAAACACTGAAATTTGCAAGTTAGAGTTTCACTGATTAATCTGTGCTTCCGGTGACAATATGCGTTTCTGAGCAGCACATAATCTCTCAGTTGCTTCAGTAAAATCAGTTGAATCAGTCCTTGTGCTTTCACCAGTCTGTATTTAAAGGTGTGTGTACATCTGCTGATGAATGCCAGCGCTTGCCACACACACAGGGGATGCAATTAGTTGATGTTGAGAGGTTGAAAGCCGATGTTTTTGGCAAAATGTCACTTGGTCTGTGACGGGAATGTAAAATTGAATGTGTGATCCGCGCGGCGCCCCGTGAGCAGATTAGCACTTGTTTTGTAATTTGGAGCCTCGATGGTAGATTAGATGACACGTTGAATGTGAGCTGTGTTCATCTGACGGATGATTCGCAGCCCAGCAAACTGGCATGGTGGCACGGTGTAATTGAGAGGATAGTGAAAGCTGCAGTTTATCCTGCCAGCGTGCGGCATACTGTTGATTTGTCAGCGGAGCGCTCTCTGACGGGCGGGAAAACAACAACGGGGGGAAAAAAGGTTGACGTTCTGCCAAAGTAGCTCTTGGCAAAAGACACAGCCTCATTTGCATTTAAGGATGCTTCTGCAGGGACAAGTTTGTTTTTTTTTTTTTTTAACTTTGTAAACAGCAGTGGGAGCGAGTTGTGGCTCCGGGACGTTTGTACGGACAGCAGAGGGGAAACTGCTCTGGACGGTTTATCGAGCGGGGGGTCGCCACAGACGCGGCCTCGGGTGACCGGCGCCGCCATCCGCTGCCGGCTGGATTTTAAATGAGCTTTCATGTCCTCTCGAAGTTACTCTGAGCTTCACTTTGGTTTGACAGCAGATCTAGAGACAGGTTTAACAGTACTGGATGGGAGTGTTTAAATGAAGGTTGTGTGTCTGGGATAATAATATGTTCAGCTGCACGAGCTCAAAGTGAAACAGGCAGCACCAGCAAAGTACACATCCTGGAGATATGGATTCAGGATAAGGATCAGTTGTGAACCAGTCCACTCATTCATATTCTATTTATTTCCAAAAATGGACCTATGGGATCTGAATCGGTCAAAAGGCACGTTTTAATGAAGCATTTTGGTTCAAGGTCACATGGCTCCTGAGGAAATAACTGCAGCATCAGCATAAGATGCCAGTGAGGCCGCTTTCCTCCTGGCAGTGTTTGAACTCCTCGTGAACTTCGACTTTAACGTCAAACAGAATGTCATCATCAGGCTGAAGCTTCGTCAACGCTGGATGTTTCGGCAGGTGAAATCACAAGAGTCAGGCATGGATCACTAGATAAAACACGAGTAACCACACGGTTAATGGATAAATCAACTGGATTTAGGCAGGAATTTGGAATCTGGGCATCAAGAATGGCAAAGTAAATTCAGATCAAATCTTACAGTGATACCGTTGTCAAGTTTCTTGTTGGAATCAGGTGTATTGCCACTGGAGGAGACCTAAAAGCAGGACTGGACCCTCCTGTCATGTCAGGGCACACTGACTCACACCGGCTGTCTGAGACGACACGTGCAACACCGTCAAAGGAATTTCAGTTTGTCTTCTGCTTCTGTAACCTCTTCACTAATTTTAATTCTTGTCCCGTCAACGGTGCCAGCTCAGAAGTGGAACTTTCCAAACTGGTAGTTTTTTTTTTTTTTTTTGAGATTTCGGCTGCATGAACGCTCCATAATCTGCCTGTAGAGACGAAGCTGCTCTGCCTCCTGCTGCTGCTGCTCTCGTCAACTTTCCAGGCACGGCGCTCTTCATCTCAAACGAGCCTGATATCTGCGGTTCTGCTGCATCGCTTCCATTACTTCTTGTGTTGCTCTCTTCTGAGAGACACACTGTTAGAGGAGTGCAATGCTTAATCAGTGGAGTGCTTGTTTAACATTGCTTGTCTATTTTTCTCCCCTCCTGTCAGTCCCCCTGTCATGTCACAGCCGGCTGACGACCTTTTTTTCTTTTTTCTTTTTTTTCCATCATGACAAACATTTTGAGGAGAAGCCGATGCCGTTAATGGTGGTTCGGTTCAATCAAGTAACAAACAGAAAGCCAGTTGCACGGTGACAACAGGCACAATGGAAGGATGCGCAGACTGCCCGACCTGCCTGGAATTCAGGCATTCTGGTTTTTTTCAGTTGCACGTGTTGCTTTTCTTGTTCTGACAGGCTGCTGAGAGAAAGGTGTGTCCTTTCCTGCCCTGCTGTTGTCCTGTTTGGAACAATCCTTCGCCCACCTGAACATCTGTTGGCCATCCGCTCATCAGATACATGGTTTTCATACCAGACGGTGACAGTGAAGATTCATGTTTTCATCTGCATGTTCACAAATACAAACACGAATAATATTTAGAGTCTGAACTGAATCTGTTCATACAGGGACTTACAAATATATTGACACTCCTTCAACTTCCCTACACTTTGTCACATTACAGCCACAAGGGTAAATGTATTTGAACGGAATCATCAACACGATGCACATTCATCCATTAACACACACCTTCACACACCAACAGACGCAGCTGCCTGGCAAGGTGCTCAGTCCATCCATGAGGAGAAGTTTAGGCTTCAGTATCTTCCTCAAGGAAATCAAAAAAATAAATAAATAAATAAATTTAAAAAAAATCAGAATGCTCAATACATATTGAACTTTCTGGGTCTTTCTGAACGTTTCCTTTCCCTGCAGGGACGCAGCATCCAGGAAGCATGCGCTACAAGTTCAACTTCATCGCAGATGTGGTGGATAAAATTGTGCCAGCTGTGGTGCATCTGGAGCTTTTCCAAAGGTAAAACTAATTTATCCTTTCACCCATCCATCCATCCATCCATCCACCCATCTATCCATCCATTCATATTCTATACTCATTTAATCTAAATTTGGGCACAAAGAGCTGATTGCATTTGATTTTTCACAACTGTGATCAAACTTTAATTGATTTTTCTGACTGTGAGCATACAGAGAGCTGTGTTTTAAAGGTAGAGGCTTATAAATTGATTGAAATAATGAAGGCTTTGTTTCTGCAAGAACGAATGCATTGAGGCCTCACTTACGGCGTTTGGTTTTCAAGAGAAAACCCACAACTTTTGTTAGGTTTTGGGGTCCGTTTACATGACAATGATGTTCACAGTCACTGAAAATGCAACTTTTTCAAAACGTGTAGACAGAGGAAGACACAACTTTTCCAGGAAATTGGAATGTTGTAACTGTATACACTCATCTCGGCTTTAAAAAACACTTTTTGGCTCCTGCTCAGTAGATGACTATAACAACAATGTTTCCCTGTGTCATGATTCCCAGTCCAGACTGTCCTGGTCCTGGTCCCGTTCAGATTCTCCTGGATGGAGAGTTGATAGTCACCGTAACAACAATCCATCCTGGTGGTCTCCATCGTTAATGTTTATAGCGCACTGTTCTCCGTGAGCATATGTTTGAGGTTTTATTACAAAAACAACCAACAGCACCCAATTTATGCCATGTTCAAAACGCTGTCATGTAAACGCTAAACTTTTTTGAAATAAAAACATAAAAATTATGCATTTCACTCGAAAATTTGTCACATAAACGGGGCCTGAGTGTTTCCTTTAGAGTGTAGACCTTTAGAGTCACTTATTAACCCGAAGGGCGATCAGTTAGCATCAAGCAGGCTTCATTACAGTAAAGAAAGGAAAAAGTGCCCGTTATGCCTGCTGGAGTTTTTACTGTCAACAGGATGCCGTGGACTGGGAGGGTCATTGTTCTGTGAATTCAAATGTAGCGTGCGGCACGACATATCGGCACCACTCCCCGCTCCACATGCTGGTCGAGGCCGCAAAGGAAGCCAGGACCGGTCCTGACTGTTATATAAGAGTTAGGAGACAGGAAACAACACCAAGATCCAGAACTGGGCATCCATATTTCCATGTGCAAGGCCATCAGTCAGTCAGTCAGTCAGTCAGCAGTGAATCATACATGCTGGTGAAATCGCATTAGCACCAGAGCCGTACTGGGAGCTTGCGAGAACCTGCTGGAGCCTGCAGCAATCCTGTTGTAAGAAGCAATTAACTTTGACCCACATGAGTCTGAAGGGAAACAACATCTGCAGGACTTCAAGTTTTCTAGAAACACTTCTACACTGGAGATCAAACTGGGTAGTAAGTGACTCCTGACCTGAAATGACTTTGCTCGCCATCGTTTGTCTTACCAGCGATGAACGAGCTCTTCTCCGTGCCTGGTTTCTGTCCTCAGGGTGCCGTTTTCCGGAGAGGAGGTCTCGGTGTCGAGCGGCTCGGGGTTTGTGGTGTCGGAGGACGGCTGGATCGTCACCAACGCTCACGTACTCGCCAACAAGCAGCGGATAAAAGTGGAGCTGAAGAGCGGCGTGCACTACGACGCCAGCGTCAAGGACGTGGATCAAAAGACGGACATCGCCCTCATCAAAATCGAGCCCGATGTGAGTGCCCTGCTGTTTCGCCTCTCAGCCCCCTGCAGAGTTTCGGGCTAAATCCGGCCCGGTGCTTCTCCTCTGGCCTGGCAGCTTGTCATCTGAGGCCAACATCAAAGTGTGATAATCCTGCACACAAAGCGGGAGAATAATATTCCAGGGAGAAAGTCATCAGGGGCTCGTGCCCACAAAAATTAGACTCTGTTCCTTAACACGATCAATTTGTCCTCTGAATTCCTCGGGTAATTTGCTCATGTCTCGTAAATTCAAAGTCCCAGGTACTTCTGTTTTTTTTTTTTTTTTTTTAGAGCGGTAACTTTTTTTGTGAGCGCTCCTCTGAATAAAACATGTCACAGCTCCGACATGCTCGTACACAACCGGCTGCTCTGTATGGCTGACGGGGTTTTGCTCCCGACCACTTCAGTCAGACTCGACTCAGCATGAAGAGCATGATTAACATTTTTAGCGCTGATCTGAATACAAGAACACGTCGAGATCACAAGGAGTAAACCAGAGGCGTCGCGGTCTGGCTGCTCCGAAAGTCAGCAGATTTGTCTTCTAACAATCGGGAAGCGGTGACAGATGTGCGTTGCTGTATTTCTCTGTGATTTGTTTCTGAGGCGGGGTTCAAAAGCCTGCCTAAAAGGCACATTTGTCGTGACATAACACTCCGCGCCGTCGGAGACGGGGCTGTAAATTCAGGTTGAGTATTACAATCCAGCCCAGAGATAAACGGTCTGAGCCTGGAATGAGAGGAGACAGGCGGAGACGGGCCGGAGCGCCGCTCAACACGACCGCGGCTGAACTCATCTGCATTCGTGCTTTTAAAAAGGAGCGAATTCCCAGAGTGGCACTGCGAGAAACTTTAACCACCAGTGGCAAGATTCAGTCTGACTCATTGTGCAACAAAAATCAAAACCCAACTGTTGTGAATTTAATTATTTTGAGAACCGAGCCAGCATGTCAGTTTCAGTAAACAGAAAAAACAAAAATATCACAGATGAAATTTTAAACTTTCCAGCAGAGTTTCTGGATTTATCAATGCAGCAAAGTTAGAAGTTCAAGATACGAAAACTTTCCAATAATGCATTTCAGCGTCCTTTTAGTATCCTAACCAAAAAACAAGGCCATTTCAGGCCCCGTTTACACCACAATGTTCTGAGTGAAATCGGACTGTTTTTCAGAAACGTTTCAGTTTTCCACTGCAAGGCTTTGAAAATGATGTCTTGTCTATGTGCAAGGAAATGCAGAAAACAACGTAGATATCATGTAGTGCCACAAGTTGGCGCCTTGTTCGTTTTGTTTGCATTCCCCCTGGAGCTGCACAGAGCTCATTTACATCACATGGAATTCATCCAACTTTATGCAAATGCTGTCACTCATAAGTCAAAAGAATCAAAAATGCAAAGTGGAATTACAGTATTTCTCAACATCATAGCTTTTTCTTCTGCTTTTTTAGACTTGCACATGCCTAAACGTTCTTGCAATCTGGACTCAGTGTGCAAATCTGTCTGCCCCAACATCCTCCCTGAAGATGCTCTAACAACATCTCATTACCTCAGTGCGTCTTCCTCCAGCAGACGTTTTTCATACGACCACGAGAGTTTGCTTGTCAAAAAAATCCCAGCGCAGCTCGTTAGAAGCGCTTCAATTATCAACAACAATAATTTTCTCAGTGGGGAAGAATGTGGAGTTACATCAGTGTATTTCTGAACAGGCCTTTCTGCTGCAGACTCTTTGACTTTGTCCCTGAAACAGAAGCACTTCCCCCAATCCAGACGCCCCAGTGAGTCACCACGGTGGGAGTAACACACCGGCATGTAGATCCATTTGAAACTTTAGACATGTTTTTTTGTCTCTTTTCATGCAAACACTGGGCTGAAAGCATTGAAATTTCAGCTTCAAGAAAATATTTCCTGCAGTCACATTGCTACACTATTATTGTCATGTTGTAAAAGTTTAATACAAGAAAATACATAGGTGGATCAACTGATCAAAAGTCTCTTTACCAATCATCAAAGAACTATTTCGAAAGGTGCAGCAGTGGTTAGCAATGTTGCAGCGCCGCTCAGATGTTCCTGGATGTTCCTGGTTTGACCCCGCTCACCAGGAGGCCCATTCCGCTCCCTGTGTGTGAAGCTAGCAGCACTAACCTGCCACTGTTGTTGTTCTACTCACACTTAGACATTTGGAGCAGCAGAGTTAGAACGACGGCGCTCATAATTTTAACCACTCAGTGGATGAAGTTGCAAGCTATGCTACATGCTAAAGAGTTTCGGAGGTCACACATGCTGAACATGACAAAAGTATAAATGACACACTCATCTCGGTGAAAGCGCGTTCTGCCACTGACTTCCTGTCTGGTGGCCCCTGCAGGGCCCCCTGCCCGTCCTGCGGCTCGGTCAGTCCTCCGACCTGCGACCGGGCGAGTTCGTGGTGGCGGTGGGAAGCCCCTTCTCCCTGCAGAACACCGTCACCACCGGGATCGTCAGCACCGCCCATCGCAACGGGATGGAGCTGGGCTTCACCGACTCCGACATGGACTACATCCAAACCGACGCCATCATAAACGTGAGCTCGACTCAGACCCAGAGTTCACCTTACATTTGCTCCAGCATGGCGTTCATCCTGATGTTTTGTTGCTCTTTTGATTCGCAGTTCGGCAACTCTGGAGGACCTCTTGTCAACTTGGTAAGAGGATTTACAGTGCTCTCACGTTTCAAGGATAACACCACCCGTTTGCATATTTATTCTGCTTTTTTTCTATGCATTTTTCTTGTTTCATTCATAGCTCACGATTTTGCTTCCTTGAACAGAAATGTTCTCTGGTTCAAGACTAAATCCTCCCTTGAAATACTGCAGGAACAAGATCCCGATTTTGTCGGCCGCTGTATTGTTAACGTGGAATAAACTCATACGGATGATACATTAATCAAGGTTGCTGCCTCTGGCTTATTTTCCCTAAAAATGCATTTCTTTTTAAAAAGGAGAATGGTTGCCATACCAATGCTGCCTCCTATAAATCGTCCTTCACTGTGAAAACACACAGATAAGTAACTGCAGTAACCAAGACCGATGGTGTGTGTTGTTGGTAGAAAGAACACTTAATAGACTGTGAGCTATTATTGCTGCAGTGGAAGAAAAAGGAACAATGCTCCCTCGGCTACTTTGTTTCTCTTTACGTGGCAAAACTGCGAGATCAATAAATCCGACCACTTCTACCTGCGTGTGATCCTCAGGATGGAGACGTAATCGGTATCAATACTCTGAAAGTGACTGCAGGAATATCTTTTGCCATCCCTGTGGACAGAATACGCCGCTTTCTTGCTGAATCCTACAACAGACAAGTCAGTGGTGAGTGAGCAGCTGATGATGGCTGCTGTATTCAACAATTAATCTTTCAATCAATAAATACATGTATTTCTTTTCTTCTAGGGAAATCGACGACCAAGAAGAAAATGATCGGCGTCCGGATGATGCCGCTCACTCCGTCGTAAGTGAACTTCACATAAACTCACTTCCTGTGTTCACAGCCTCAGCTGACTGGTCATTTATTCAGATTCTTATTGATTTATTTTCATTTTCAGCCTGATCAAGGATTTCAAGACACGTGAGCCTGAATTTCCAGACGTGAGCTCAGGAGTTTACATCTATGAGGTGCTTCCTGGAACAGCCGCCTCCAGGTAGCAAAGCTTCCTATCACAGGGTTCAAATGTACAATCCAGATTGATAATAACGAGACGCGCTTGTTCTTAGCTGCTCCTCAGATGTTTTAAAACTGCACTGATCTGTAGTTTTTAAGTATTTTTACATCTTCGGCCTTCATGTTTTGGTTCATAATCAACCACTTAACTTTGGATTAATTAAGCCACAACGGGCAGCTCTTACCAAGAGTCTGGCTGTATTGAGCATAAAGGGGCTTTTTTCCTTGCGTGGACAGATGAGGTGATGAGAGGTTAACACAGAAAAAAAAATGTGTTAAGAGAAATAAAGATATTGTATAAATTGGAGATTAAGTGCACTCTTGGGTGATACGTCACAGTAAGTTTATACAGTCTTAGTTTGTTGCCAGAAACTCATTGTTTTAGTCTTATATGCAGCACAAACACGACCTGCGTCTGTTTTTTAAGTGAGAGGTGCCATCGAGTTATTTTTATATCTGAAAGCTTCACCTGGAGCTGATCGGTATGATGCACAATCAGAGCTCTGGGTTTTGCAGAATGCAGCAGCAGTGCGGCGAGCTGGTGTCGGAAAGCCTCTGGATATTTCCCAGGACTGGAAAAAGAATATCCCCGCAGTTCTCAAGGCTGCAGATTGAACTGTGGTCCAGTTGCTCATTATACTTGTGCTTCCCAAAGGCGAAGCTCTGACATCTCTTTCTTGGTAAAGGCAGGATCTCTCTCTCTCTCTCTTTCTTTAGACTTGCTATAGTCTTAATAGCCCGATGCCGACCCCCCCTGCCCCACCTTGACATTGAAGCCTGAAGCTTTTGACAGCACACAGCAGCACTCTAACATACAAGCAGCACAGCAGAGCTCGTCAACTTGCGATGACAATGCTGCTTTGTCTGCAGCCGTGCTGTCTGCTGGAGGAGGCTGCACGTGTTCCCGTCAGTCAGCCGACGACAGACACGCGGGAAAATCGTGGAAATATCAGCCAGGACAGAGACTCCTGAAGTCGAGAGGAAAGCTGATAGGTTGACTTTGTTTTTTAACGATGGGGTTTCCAATCAATCGAGGCAGACAAGTGGTGAAAACTGACGTCTGTTATATTCGTCACATTTGGAGTTTGTTCTCGTTAAACCGTCAGTACAGATGTCGGGCAAGCGATAAATTAACAGTTGAAAAACAGCGAGTCAGATGGAAATCTCTGCACCAAACAGCAGAAATAATTCCCTCAAGAAAGTGAAACCATACTGATGTTACTCTAAACTCAACTCCAACAACGATTAGATGAATTGCCCAGCTCCAAAGTCTGTTCGGAACTCTCAATAAAGCTGTCACACCGGTCCATGAAGGCACCGGCCAGCGGTGCCATGACGCCCAATCACAATCCTGGAAAAAACAAATGCAACGGATGGCACGAATTACTTCCGGTCCCTTCAGCGATGACGGGGCGAGTTTCTTCTAAATGTAGCGTCAGATGACAAAACAACTAGAATACGAAAGCATTTGAAGAAATGTGAAATCAGACACAGCTTTAACATCATGTATTGTCTTCACAGTAGCTGAACTGTCAACCCAGGTCGCCACTGGCACAAACTGTGACCTTAAACTCCGCCTCCCCCGGCGACATGTAAAGTTTTCAGACATAATCATTTTCAGTGACTTGTAGATTCGTTGACCCTGAACTTCTCTGCTCAGTCCCAGTCCGTCATGTGTGATTTTGTGGTCTTGTTGTTTCTGTTCCCTCAGCGCCGGCATGATGAATCATGACGTGATTGTCAGCATCAACAAACGGGCCGTGCACACCACGCAGGACGTGACGGACGCCGTCCAGAGCGGCACGGCGCTCTCCGTGCTGGTGAGACGAAAGGACGGAGACGTTACCCTAACTATCGTTCCTGAGGAGTTGGACTGATCCCGCCCACGGCCAGAGGTTGAGCCAGATGTGGCTCAAAACCTTCACCAGACTTTACCGATGTCAGGGACACCGTGTGAGATGAGACTGATCCGATTCTCCTGTTTGGTGCCTGAAAGGGCTGCAGAAAAACTGAAATGCAGCAGGACTGTGACTCACATATCTCATTATTAGCTTATTAATAATAAAAAAAAATGGATTCAATATCATCCACTTCCTTTCAGCTGAGCCATGGGCAAGTCTGAGAACCCAAACAATCAAGAAATCTGTCACTGTAGTTGGGGTGTGACATCTGGTGGATGATATTTACTGCTGAGTGAATTCATCTTTCATCATTAGGAAGCATTCATCCTTCACTTTCCCATCTCTGCCCAGCATGAAAGCCTTATTTGACCCCCAGTTCCAATCATTTCACGCACAAACCAACAACCTGTTTCAAAGAGACGCTGGTTTCTTTGCATTTTATGCAACTGGTCAAAATTCAAAGCGAAGAAGAGTCAGACCAACGCGCAGCATGGTAATGTACTCTTATGAAGGAAGTGATTGAAATACCATTCAATCCAAATAAACCACGACAACCACATTCCTCCAGGGACATATTGAACAGCGCTGGTTAAAGAGTTGCAGTTTTTCAATCTGTTCCCACCATTCTACGGCAACTACTGTTCTGCAGCAGCATATGGTTCCAGAATCATCTGCAGGCACCACCATGAAGTATTTTCTAAGATGTCGACGGCGTTTTCCAGTGATTCAAGTCAAGCGGACACACTGACTGCTTCTTTCAGCCTCACCGACAGCCTGAGCTCAGCTCCGACTTCAGGAACCACAAACATTTTTTTGTATGATCAAGTATTTTACAGTAAATCAGAAACTGGACATGAATGTCTGAGCTAACTTCCACGACCATCCATTGAATATTTTGTGTGAAAGATGAGGAAGGAGTCAACAGTTCATCATGATCATTAGAATTCCTGCTTTTCATTCATTTCCCTGTAGTCGCCGTCTTTCTTTTATCAGAGGGCTTTAAGTCCGAAAGGTCTACCGCAGACTCTTCTTTCAGCCTCATGAATGAATGAGCCTCACCAAACTTGACCTCAGGTTGGGCTTCACATCGACATTTATGGATCAACTCAGTATTCTGCAGTTTATCTAGAAGGAAACATGAATGTCTGAGCTAAACGTTTCAGTCATTCATTGAATATTTCTTAAGAAAGATGAGAAAAAGTCAGCAGTTCATCGAAGCCATTAGAATTTCCCCCATTCTGTTTTTATCCTGTTTGTTTGATCGACACTATCCTGGCCACACGTTTATGAAATGCTCCCTTATGAATGGATCAGCTCTCCCAAAAAGCGTTCATCTGCCATAGAACTGTCTGAATGTCAAAGGTTTTGGAAAACTACCACAGAAGAAATGGTACCAGTATTTTCTAAAAGGAAAAGACTCATTTCTGATCCTCTGTTTGGTATTATAAAGTTCACATGTGACAGCTGGGTCACCTCAAATGTATGTGGATGGCTGAATAGTTTGCATGTTCTGGCATCAGTGATAAGAGTCTTAGGAACGTTTCAAGTGAAAACGTATGGTGTTTACCCAAAAACGTTTTGAAAATGAAGCTCATTTACAAAGAAACAGCAGAAACACTGAAAAACGATGTAGTTCACATATAGAGCCATGAGTGGGTGCAGTAATGTGACCCAGTTCTGATCTGCTTTTCAATCATTTAAGCAGGAAAAAGATTCATGCATTCAGATATTTAAAGATTGGATACAGGCCTCATTCATATGTAGAAAAAAAATGTGATATGTGATGGATATCTGCCAATGTGACCGCCGAGTAACCAGGCTGATCAGACGTTAACATTGTGTCTCTAACATCAGACCTGCCACCATCTAGTTTATTTTGTTGCATCGTGAACATGTGGTGAAGTATGGAGGCTGTTGGACAGGAGGAAAATCCAGTACAGTGGTCAGCTGAAGAGGTCACATGACTTCTAGGTCTTCGGGAAAAGCAGGAAACAGCTGCAGCGTATCTATAAGACACAGCTCAGGCCCTTTTTCTCCCTTACTGCCTAAAAATCCAGAGAACGTTTGGCAAACATCTCATGCTCTGAAACATTTACATCAAACATTTTTCATTCGTTTTTACATTTTGTCTTCTCAGAATCGTACACTGGTCACTTGATAAAACATGCATATGTGCACAGCTACTTTTTCTTCGGATTTAGGCAGGAAATGGAGCCTTCGTTCACGTGCTGATTGTTCCAATTCACACTGTCCATTTGAACTTGTTTTCCATTGATCTGTTTCCTCTTCTGAGTGGAACGTCTGAGCCAACTTCCAGATGTTTCCAGCATGCACACTTCTTCTCCTGCAGAGAGTCTGGACCTGCTGAACCAGAACTCAGAGGCTGGTGGTCTTCTCTCAGTGAGGAGGTCTGGTGCTGCGTGCCTTCGCCTGCAGCCTGACCTCGATACAAACAGTATTAAAGGTGGAAGGACGGACAAACAGCCAAGGGAAGAACCTCCCAGTAACCGACAGACAGAGTGATACTTACCTTCTGGATGTGAGTTTATTTTCTGCTCAGACCGCTTCACCTCAGTGCCACACACTTCATAGATACACTGAAGTTCAGACGAAGTAAAATCAGGTTGTACAACTTTGTATATAGACTATATTCTTCAAAAACACTGCTTGTCACTGGGCCAGTGGAAACACGTTGATCCTCAGTGTTTGTGGGAGTATATGTTGTGTATTTTGTGGTTGTTCCTGCACGTGTGTCTCTCATACTGCTGATGTTTCATGTACATAGCCGTAATAAAACCTTGAGACGAACGCGGACGGTGGAATCTGAAGAATAATTGCAGCTGTCATTACTATCAACTAATGCTTTCGGTAGTTTTCACACTTTCTTGACAATTTGTCTTTGCGGTTGACGTTGTAATTACAGCAGCATTCACAGCGAGCAGACAGATCGTGTGTCATCGACATGCTCCTGATGACTGCAGCCCGTCTGCACAATTACCTACAAATGATACTCGCATTGTCGTCTGGCGAGACTGACAGCGCCGCTCATGAGACAATCTGCTCTTCGGCGTCTGTTGAATTGATCCGCCCGACATCACTTGTATCTCTGACGTGACTTCTCTGCATCTTTCCACAACAAAGTGCAAGACATGTTGACTCTGCACGTGACGGATGACGGCGATAGATTTACGATCCAGTTCAAGTGCTGGGGTTGTGTGTGTGGTCCTCCAGACTGCGCTGTCATTCAAACCCGGAGAGCTCACGTCTTTCAGGAAACGTCTCTGAAAGTTTCTCACTGCGGAGTCCAGGAGTGAGGACGCCGCCAAGTGCAGACGCACAAATAAACAACACAAAACAGAACAAGCAATCATTCCTGAAGCTGTGACTTCAATAAAGACAAAACCAAAGTACAAATTAATAAAAAGGGCAAACAAATACAGACGAGAGCCAAGAGATGAGCTCAAACAGATCATCAAATTGAGGAATGGTCAGCGCGCGCACACACGCACACACACACACACACACACAGCCAGTGTAAAGGTATATACTGTAATGTTAAAGGAAAAATATTCCCATAACAGACTTGTTCTGCTTCAGGCTTGAGGACAACATCGTCACTGGATTCAGGGGTCTGAAGCAGACATGCACGACGGTGGCCCATGAGGACCAATACTCCCGGAGAACTGCAGTCTTCTTTTATTTTCCACAAAATCCATAACTTAGCAGTATGGTTTCTCATGTACTTGCTCAAACTGAAAGGTAGTCAACATCTGATCAGTTTCAGAGGGAAAATTGCCCAGTTTGACCACAGTGGGATGTGTTTTTCCCCAAACAGACTTTTGTTCTGGCCTGCTTTTATCTCTGTTCACTTTTTATTCTCAACAAACTGAAAGGATAAGACCATGCTAGTGGCGCAGTGATGGAGCGGCGACCCATCCAGAGGGTGTCCTACTCGCACCAGGATTATCTGGGATTGGCTCCAGCGCCCCGCCACCCTGAACAGACTCAGATGATGCTGCTACCTCTAGACCGGAGGTCTGCAACCTGCGGCTCTGGAGCCACATGTGGCTCTTCAGTCCCTCTGCAGCGGCTCCACGAAGCTTTCACAATATGAAAAGTGAATGAATATTAAACTTATTTTCATTATAGTGACACACCACAGTACTATTCAAAACGATTCGTCAATCTTGGTTCAGTTACTTTTACAATTACTTAGGTTTCCCGAAGTAAACTTAGGGAAAATAGCTAAAACCACGAGAAATGGGGAAAAAGTGAAAGAACAGCCTAAAAAAATGTGAAATGTCTAGAATTTCTAAAAGAACGTAAATATGGTTGGAGAAAAAAGCATGTAAAACTGCTTGAAAGAGGTAAAGTGGTTGAAACTGCTAAAGTTCAAAATTGTCAACAATTAATACTTGAAAATAGGAGCAACACTGTTAAAATCAAGTACAAAAATAGGTTAAATTTCATAAAATGTTTACTATTCTGAACCCTAACTTCATAAATGTATCATAATATATAGTTTTTGTTTGTGCATCAAAACTATACATGAAACTTCCTGAGCTGCATTTGCCTCATTTTAAAGGTTAAAAGTGCTTTGTGGCTCCAGAACAACCTCGGCTGAAAGTCACAAAAATGGCTGATTTGTCACAAAGGTTGCAGAACCCTGGGCTCATCTGTCGCTGTTCAGCACCCGTCAGGTAACAGGTAAACGGTTAAAGCCCCCTGATGTGAAGCATCACTGGACTGAGTGAGCCTCCTCAGTCAGTTTGTTGGGAGCAGAGATGGTAAGGCAAAAAACCCAATCATGAAAATTCAGGCACTTTATCAGGTCATACAGACACTGATCAACACCAGAGAACCCTCGGGTTCCTTCTCGGTGTCAGGATAAAGGTGAATGTGGGGAGTCTGTGGTCAAATCAGCTCGTTTTGTACTTCCATGTGCAACTTTCAGGAGCCGACATGCACAATAAACAGAGAAGAAGCATTTTCAATTTCTGGATCATCGTAACGTCTTTATTGACTCACATATGAAACACACAAGGCAAATAAATAAGACAACTTAAGTTCACCCTAAAAAAGAACAACCGCAACAGGACAGGCGTTTTCGTTTTGGCTGCACTGATTTTATATACAGTATTATACAAACGTCAGAGACTTTCAGAGCTCCAATGTTCCCAAACGGAAAAGAATACAGGACGTCTTTTTACTGAACTGGGGCCAATCTGCAGAGCTGGATTTGGATTTAAGGATAAATCAGATTAAAGGCTGCCTGCTCAGATCTTTTCACTGCAGCATAATAGCACATGAATTGCCTTATTGTGAATTAAACGGGACATTGCGGTATGGAAAGTAGTATTTTAATGCTTCCTTGTACAAAAGATGTTTAGCCAGCTGAAAGTACATCGCCTGCTAAAAGCATATTGCCGATGAGGAGAGTCTGAGAATGGAGTCAACCTTTTATGACGAGAGCTGAAAGGGGGTTTTAGGTCCTCAGGTAATGAGACCCGATCTGTCTGTGAAAAAGAGCCTTGACTTCAGGTAAAGACCAGAAATTTAACAAAGTGGGAGATTTGAATATTTGATGTCAGACTTAAAAAAAAAAAAGGTTCCTATTCCGCAGCAGTCAGAGACCTTTGGGCGGAATCGAGACTCTGCAGCTGAATGTAAAGAGGGCTGATCGCTGCCTCACAACAACAGGACGTGAAGATCCGGTGCTGGAATGTGCTGCTCTGCCACCTGCGTCCACCAGACGTCAACGCAAGTCAGTACGGGAGCTTTCTCTAAATCATGGCCTCGTCAAAGTGACGGCCCCCTCCGGTCTCCGCTAATCAGCCCGAGTGCAGCTGAAACGCTCTGCGAGGAAGAACAGAACGGCGGCGGAGGGCCGGCTGCTGATGGGGGATGTTGCCCTCAGGACACGGCGCAGTGTTCCTGGAATCTCTTGAAAAGGAATGTAAGATTTATGTGAGAGGAGCAGAGAAAGTCCAAGCCAGGATGCTCTAATTGCTTCTCGTGTTGAGTTGGAAGAAAGCGGCAGGTTTTGTCGTTTTGACGTTAAAGTTATGGCTCGCTTTGGGGCGATAACAAAATGTCTCGCTGCGGTGGAGGTCAGGAGGAGGCCATACAACTCTCTTCACCCTCAAGTTCCTTCAAGCTTCTCAGCTGCACCACTGGAAACGATGATTTTCTTCACGACGGGGGTCAAACTGTTTGAGCCGTCATCCTTCATCACGTCGCCAAGTCGTACTGTTTTAAGAATCACAAAATAAAAGAACCAACCAAACGTCAGCGTTTCAGACTACAGTGAACTCACTGTCTGTCAGTAGGTTTCTCTCATCCGGCATCTTCTCAGAGCAGAGGATCAGAAAACAAGGTCGTCACCCGGGCTCCGGCGCTGGGATTTATGCAGACGTGTTACCATGGCGATCAAACAGTCTTGCACAACGCGGATCTTTTTTAAAACGAGACTTATTAAAGTTTCATGTCTCCACTTCAGTAATCTTTGATCTTTCAGTTTTTGGTTTAATTGTGCTGCTAAATTTTGCTTTTTTTGTTTTTCAAACTCCTTTGAAAAGTGTTACGTGGGCAAAGTTTGCTTCAAGATCTGTGGCGCTTTCTCAATAACGAGCCACATCATTATGACCACGTGGTCTAAGTTTAAAGGAGGACTGCGGAGGGGTTACCGCACGGGTATGCTTCCAATCTTAGGACTGTCCTACGTGGAGTTTGGAAGTGCTTTAACGGCTTGTGTAGGGTTTTCTGCAGATACTTCCTCTGAAGACGTGCTTGGCCCGGCTCCAACGCATTAGAGCCTAACTGTGATCGGGAGGTTTTCAAGATGGACGGATTTGTTTGAAAAGTGAGGCTGTGGAGTTTGTCCGTATTCGATGCTCTGGCTTACCCCAAACTCACTCACCACTGAACGCCTGTAACGGATTTTGGGAATACTTTGCCTCGTAATGTGGACACAGAAGGGTTTGTTATGCATGAAGATAAACATAAGAGAATCATGAAGTTTGAAAAAAAACGGGAGAAAATACAGACAAATTGTGACCTTAGCTTGAACTACTGCAGCTGAGGTTCTGGAGAAAGTCTGCCAGTCTGATTGGTATGCGCGCTTAAAGCAGGAAATCTGAAGTGAATTAAATTAAATGTCTTCGGATTATTCTTCGCCGAGTCCCGGGGGAGGCCTGCGGATCCCTTCAGGAGGTTCCCCGGATCCCTGCTCCGATAACTCCACAGCCCTGAGACCTGCTGGAGGCAGATCTCTGTCCCTGGAGTCCCGGTGAGGCTGATGGAGATCAGTCCGCTGGCTCTCAGTAGTACGTGCACCAGTTACTGTAGTCACTGGGCATGAGGCCGCCCGTGATGAGCAGGATCAGGTCCACGAACCACCAGATGCCCAGGCCGCCCAGCGTGAGCAGCTTCCCCACCGCCGTGCCCGTGTGGCCCAGGCAGAAGCGATCCACGCCGAAGCAGCCCAGGAAGAAGGAGTACAGGAGCGTGGTGATGAAGTAGTGTCCCGTGTATCTGCCACACAGCCACAAGAGCACATGGACCTCAGCACACTTCATACCACCTCAAAACACAATGCTGAGGAATCTGGAAAGATTTTCTGTAATTTACAAAAACTAGGACACTTTTGCTGCTTTCATTTTCTCAAAATTACAGGATCAGTGGGAGGAAGGTGCCTGATAAAGTGAATATTAGCAAAAATTAGCTGAATGAAGACGCTCTATAGTCCGGACGTTAGTGAGATTATGATAAGACAACCAACCAGGCTGTTGTTACGGTGACTCTCAACTTTCCCAATTCCCACCTTGGGAGCCGTTTCCAGCCGGGGTTTTCAGTTGCTCTGAGCACTGTTATCGTGCAAAACGACAGAAGTTTCCACTTCAAACCATCACCGTAAATGGACCCAACAACAACGAAGCCTGAGGTTTGGTGAAGAACACGTGGAGCAGTGCACCTGCTCTGTCCTCTCCACACACGCTTGTCCCCGTCCTTCCTGGACGGCTGTGGAGCTTTTGTTCAGGCGCTGCTCTCACTGCGTCTCTTCCTTCCAGTCTGCTCGCCTTCTATACAGACCAGACTGATGAACGCTGCTTGAAGGCGGCGTGCTGTGAACACAGGGCGGCCGGTGGAGCCGGGGTCTCACGTACATGAGTACACATTGCCATCTAGTGGTGGATTTTGGAAAGGTGAAGGACACCAGTGCTTTAGCTTTATTTTTGTTAAATTTCCCAATAAGTCCTAATGTGTAAAACTGACCGATAAGTTAGCAGCAGTGTGCTTATCGTTAAAAATGTAGGGAAATATTAACATATGAGAAGACTGTGCAATGATGGACCAACTGAGGGATAAATACAGCTGTCATTAATACTTTAAACAAGTTCACTTTTAATAAAAATTCAGCTGCTCTGAAGCTGTTTTTTTTAAAGGATTCCAGTAAGCAGAATAACCTGTGATTTTACATGAATTATTAAGATTGTTAAATTGTTGCTTTGGAAATTTTTGACATGAAACCATGAAAGAACAGAGGGTTTCTAATGTGGACGTTTGTCTAAACTGAGTCAATACTTCTTGAAACATCAGGAGATCAAGTGATTAAGCCCCGATGCACACTGGATGCGGTCCGGCTGCGTTCCGTCTCCGGTCCGGTATACCGCAGCACTGTGATTCACACCACCTGCGGTGTCTCTGCAGTCAGCTGGAGAAGGTTGCCAGATCTGTCGTTTTCCCCCGTAGACAATTTGAAACCCGTTTTACTCAATAGAAAGCAGCCCAAACCGCCATCTCGGTTGAAAATGCACGTTAAAACCGTATTTGTATGATAAAAAACACGTCATAAACACATAATCATTTCATCAACCCGTCCGACGTTTTCAAAAAAGATGCTTCATTTGGCTGAAACCCGCCCAATCTGGCAACACGGAGATGCTCCGGTCATAGAGCTGTTTTGAGCCATTTTGGTGTCATTTGACTTTATAGCAGTGACGAAGTACAAAACCGTTCATTCTTCTAAAGCGTATAATGACTACATGGCGTTGTTTGTTCTGTATTCTACCAGAAAAAGTAAAAAAATTGAATATTAAGGCAAAAACACGACACAGATTTTATTTTGAAGTCACTTATTTTGGAACACGTATCGCGTTTCCTTCCGGCACCCGACTTGCTTCTGTCTGAATTGACGCGGTAGCGCTGCGGCATGCGGAAAAATAGGATCCTTGCGGAAAGAGACTGGAGCTCCGCAGAGGCTCCAGAGCCGGACCGCAGCCGGACCGCGGCCGGTGTGCATCACAGCATTGATTTTAATGACTACGGATTAGCTGCGGTGTCCAGACCGCAGCCGTTCCGAAACCGGACCGCATCCAGTGTGCATCAGGGGTTGCTACTGTACAAGCACAACATGGCCGTGGAAAATAGCTTTTTCTGCACATGCTCAGTAGATGGACAATAACAATGTTCAGAGAGTCAGGACTCCCAGTCCAGATTCTCCTGGACTTGGTAGTTTTAGAGTTGACAGTCAAGGTAACAACAATCCAACTTGGTGCTCTGCCCGTATGAATGTCTGTGTTCTCAAATTCTAAATATTTATAGTGTATTGTTCTCTGAGCGTATGTGTGTGTAGTTTAATTACAACAGCACCAACTGGTGGAGTGACTTGCAAATTACATCATTTTCGGTGTTTCCGCTGTTTTCGTGGAAGTGTACATCATTTTCAAAATATTGCTGTGTAAACACGAAACTTTTCAGAAACCAAAATGCGAAAACATTTTGTTTTCACTAGAACCACTGTCGTCCAAACTGATCCCTATATTCCATATAATACAGCGGAGCTTCCCTTTACAATCAAAGAAAATGTTCACAGTAAATCTAAACTGCATGTCCTGTCAGCTGTGATACATTCTCTCCATAAATGACTCAAATCTGGACAAAACGGGTATTAAAGATGAAATAATAGAGCAGATTCAGAAACAGTGAGCACAAAAGCAGGCTCAGTTCTAATGTGAAATCATTATTATTGAAGTGATTGAGATCTGCAATATTATCGGTTTTGATAAAAATGTGTTCAGTGCTTCCTCTTTATTTCATCATGATCTGCAGACAGTCATTAAACCTTGCTAAGATTACCTTGGCAAGAAAACAGCCCAAAAACAAATTAATCAGGATCTCATGAGTCCTTATGTATCACGTGCTGTGTTCAACTTATAACTGTTAATACAGTTAAACATTAGCTAGAAAACAACGACATTTTAATGACCTAAAACACCCAGAGCTGAATGTTCAACTCTGAATATCAGACACACTCCACTTTTTCAGACTTATTTCCAACTAATGTTTAAATCAAGAAGGTAAACTCTCTGTTCATAGACAGTAAAAAACCTTATTTACACATTCTGTGTATTTAAAAAATAGTAAATACTGCCTATTTTGTGTGTGTGTGTGTGTGTGTGTGTGTGTGTGTGTGTGTGTGTGTGTGTGTGTGTGTGTGTGTGTGTGTGTGTGTCTCACTTGATGCAGGGCACATTCCCTCGGGTGAACTCTCTGCGTCCGTAACACTCGATGTCGTCCAGCGCCGTGCACACCACCGGTGTGTGGTTCACCTCCTTCTTCGTTTGACCGCCCCACTGAAGACAGAAGTTGAAACACGTCAGTTGAGCTGTGCACCGGTCGGCACTGGGGATTTCTCAAGAGGCAGACCGTACCCCGACGCAACCGTGGCCCAGCTCCAGGAAGGCGGTGTAGTTGCCTGCGTGGTCCACAGGGTCCTGGCAATACACAAACTCATCCGGTCTGCACGGTGAGACGAGAGGAAACACAACATAAGGGGCATGTGGGGAAGCAAACACGTCTCACTCCATCATGTCTACATGTTAATTATGTTTTACCATAATTTTATTTTTATTATTATCATTGGCAATAAACAAACCTTTGAACCTTTGGAGCTCTCCATTTTACAAGGTAACATTCCAGCTTCATAATTACATTAAGTTAACTAACAATGACAGACAAACTGGTCATTCAACAACTGACAAGAAACCTCAACATCTTTCTTTTCATCAAAAAAAAAACAAAACAACAAGACCTCTAAATCAGGTTCCTGGTCAATGCCAAATATCAGTATCATCATCCTTGTAGCCCAAGTAATTCCACATAATTGATGTTGCTTTTCTTTTTGGCACCAAATTTTGTTTTCAGTGATGTTCTCTTGTTTGTATGTGTGTGTATTGTGCAGCTCTACCAGGGAGGACGTGGCTTACACTATATAAAGTTCACCTCAAACAGGATGTATATTAACATTAGTTCATTAAAAGGCAGAAAAAGGACCTTTAAATCTGGGTCATTTTTGAACAGGTTTATGGTCGTTTGGGGATTTTGGGTGGGTATTGCATCTCTCTAAATTTGAAGATAATTTGTCTCTGCCAACATTTTGCATATTTTATGAAGTTGTTATCACCCCTCTTATTGATGATTGTGTGCATATTTGTGAAGGTCCAAGGTGTAATTGGGGGACTCTGAGGAGATATTATGTTCTCTTCTGCTAATCTTGTGCCACATTTGTGCAAATCTTTGATTGCAGTAATTCTGTATCGTTTTGAAATCATTTGAATTTTCTTGTCTAGTATTTTATCAGTTTTGAGACCCTTCAATGTAACTTTGGATCACTTCTGAGTATGTTTATAATCATGCTGTACCTTTGTGAGGACACAGGGTTGGAGTTATTTGTAGATGATCTCTGTGTATGTTTTGTGAAATTCATGAGAATGTCTCAACAATTTTTAAGCATTTTGTGTATATTTACTAAACTCTTCTGCTAGTCGTGTCAAACATTTGTATATGTTTTGTCATCCGTTCCACCTTAGACTATAAATAAAGTTATTTAAAGCCTCTGTTAGCATCAGCCGAAGCTAACGTGCTAACTGTACTTACAGATATTCGCAGAGGACGACAGGAGACGGGGGGTTGTACTCGAGCTCGGTGGAATTCACACTGTCGGTGGGTGTCTCGGTGTTGACGGTGTCTGGTTGCTCGCTGAACGGCGGCTCGGTGGCCCCCGGTCCTGTGGCTGCTCGCTCGGTGGCTCCCGGCCCGGGGGATGCGGCGGACGGAGGCTCCGTCGTAGTCGAGTTCTGCGAATGAATTCCTTCCAGACATTGCAGTAATATCACCGTCAGAAGCAGCAGGAACTGCCCGCAGAGCAGAATGTAGCTGACAGAAATCATTTTTCACCCGCAAAACACGTAAAATCCCGATTTGAGAGGTTGTTATTGTTGTTCATGGCTCACGGAGACGCCCAGCTACCTCCGCTGTGACGTCATTAGTACGCGACTGCCCTGAGAAGGAATTCTACTTCCGCCTTAGTAATAATAATAATAATAATAATAATAATAATGATAATGACAATCTCAAATAGAAATTCAATCATCATTCTTTTATTTCCTATTTCACCAAAGGCATAAAAGTTCACTTTAAAATTGTGAATGGAATTCATCCCTCTGCTGAGTTCCTAAGACACCGTTTTGCAATAGATGATAGTCGTACACTATATATATATATATATATATATATATATATATATATATATATATATATATATATATATAATATATATATATATATATATATATATATATATATATATACATATGTGTGTGTGTGTGTGTACCATGCCACATTGTTTGTTTACAAATTCGTTGATAAAAAAATTATAATAACAATAATATGAAGAACAACAATGCATATTTTAAGCAGCTGAATAATGTTAAATAGCCACATACAAAATTAAATACACTGTGATACGCTGTAATTAACTTTCACTTAATTCACATAGGACTATATATAATGTATTTGTACTATATTCACATCAAATCACAATCTGATGTGAAAGAGAAGAAAATTCAGAGAAATTAAGAGGAATGATTTCAAAATAAGTCTACAACACTAAATAGAATTGAAGGCCACTGGTCCATACAATACTACTTCATCCTGTGCAGAGTTGCAGGTTCGTGGAGTCAATCCCAGCGAGATTGATGAAACCCAAATCTGGACATGTCGTCGACCCAATGCATAGCAAACAGAGAAACAGACATCAGCATGTTTTTACACTGCAGGAGGAAACCGTCCGGACTATCCAGAGGAAGCCTACTCATGCAGACTGGCCCGTCCTGTGTTTGAACTTGTACCTTCTCTGTTCACTGAGAGCAGTGGTTCTCAAATGGGGGTGCAGGTACCTCTGGGACCACAGAGGAGCCCGGAAACTTTCATTGGGGTGACCTGACTGAGACCACTACTCATAAAGGGGTGGCACAGAGAATGGTAGAAAAATAAATCTTCTATGTAGCAACTTACTCAAGATATGCAGTTTTTCATGGTCACTCATGTGAAAAACCTGGTCGTAATCTGTGACTGTGGCTTAAATTGAATTCCGCTTATTAAAAACATTTCAAAAATAGGTTTTTATCAAGAGGACAGAGTCCGCCCCATTCTCTCTCTGGCCAGCACGGAGATGTTGATTCACCTTTTATCACCAGTCGTATTCACTATTGAAAATACTGCTTTCTGGTCTTGCTAAAATCATTATTTCAGGTCTACAACTTTTGCAAAATTCAGTAGCATGTGTCCTAACGAAGACCAAAAGGCGGACTCATATTGCACCGATTTTACAATTATTGCGCAGAGCAGAAGGGCAAAATTTCACTTCATCTTGATAGTCAGTATCAATGCAGAAAGTGAAAGTGGGGCCTCACGATCCTTCTGACTTTTTGGGTTTTACGCAGGAGGCCAAGCGTTTATAGCAATGTCGTGTTTGGATCCTTCGATGTCGGCTCTTCCTGTCATTGTGAAGCAGAATTCACCAAAGAGTTGGGAACATGAGCTGGGATATGCCATCGTGAGACAAGTCAGTTTGACCTTGCTGATGATGTGTTGTTGCAATATAATTTTGGGCCAGCAGAATCTCTCTTACTGAGTTCAGCTCTGCACTGAGCTGTTCGACTTGCTGCTGCAGAGCTTCTGTGGTTGCAGCCTCCTTCTCCTCCCTCATTTGCCAGAGAACCTCCCAGTGCTTGTTACTCTTCGCCCTCATTTTCTGGCTGAGAGCTTTCAGCTGGCCAAAGCTCGGCTCCTTCAACTCTTTGGGTGCCAAAGCTTCTTTCTCAGAAAGGGATTTATTGAAAATGCTGCATTTATCAATAATCAATAAATTCAGGAATAGATAATAGTGAAAGAATTTTTAATATCATTATTATTTCTTTAAATATATAATTAACATTGATAATTCTAATAATACGAATATTCTAATTGTAATATTATATACTATTAATTTGGAAAATATTAAAAAATATATAACGGTAAAATATTTCCCAAAATGTTTATTTATTGAGCACTTTAGCTATTCAAGGGTACTGGAATGAAAAAAAAAAAAGGTTCACAGGGGGAAACTCACTGAAACCAGGTTGAGAACCATGCGCCGCTCTGTGGCCTCTGAAACTGAAGAAACTAAAATCAAGAGACTTCATTTGGTATTTTTTTCTTTATTATACTGTAGGAAGGAAAATGAAGCGTGTGTGTGTGTGTGTGTGTGTGTGTGTGTGTGTGTGTGTGTGTGTGTGTGCGCTGTTGCATAAGCTGCCGGATAACTTTTCTCATAAAAGCGTCAAAACTGCATCATTACAATGTTAACAGTTTGTTAATGAGGTATTTGTTTTTATACTGGCTTCATTCTGGTAAACTTCATTTAAAGAAATCTGTCAACTTAACGGAAAATACAACCAACAAGTAAGCAGTTTCTGAATCTACAGCTGCCATAAGATCCACTCTGCACCATCTAATGTCAACACAAAATCCAGATGTTTGTCATGAAATTGATAAAAGGTCATGCTGTCAGTTTTGAGCCATGTTTGCAACAGCAAGTATGAGATCCTGCATGACTGAAGGTTCAGTTTGGAGTGAATTCAGTGTCAGCAGACAGCATGCAGGTATGCGGCAGCCGGTCAGAACTCAGTACTTTTCCTGGCCTGGCTCAGTCCAGTCTCCTCCTCTGGGCTTGTCTGCTCTGTCTCTGGAGGCATTACCAGTTCTGGGGTCAGATATTTGAAACCGACACCCGCCACAGAGGAAACCGGTGTCGGTACTACTGGAGAGGGGAAGTAATCCAGGCTGTGGATTCTTGGACAGCCTCTAAAGTCCACTCTGGACCGTGCCGGTGGGATGAGGTAGTGGGCTGATCCCGCAGAGACGCTGGAGTATGGATAAAACAGGAAAGCTCCGAAGTGAGAGAGGCTCATCAAGTCCTGCAAACAGGAGGAAAAACCACGCAGCGGGTTATGAATGTCCGCTGGAAGAATGACAGGACAGGCCAGAGATGTTTCTCAGTATGAACTGCATGTTGTTTTTCCCTTGTTTCCATGGAGACAGAGACAGAGCATGTCCAAAAAGTTCCACTTTGGAAGCCGTTTTCAAAAAGTTGTATTTTCAGTGGCTCCATTATCGTGTAATCGGACACCAAAACTGGAATAAAAGTTTTGAGTTTTCTCTTGAAAATATTGAGGTTGAACGGTTGTTGCTTGGAAGCTACTTTACTGGATCTTGAGCGTTCCCGATGCTACAATGAAGAATTAGAAGCTTCCTGTGAATACGATGTGAACTAATCTGTGCTCTCTGCTTCCCTCAGTTCTTCGCTGCTTCAGAATTTCACGTACAATTCTCCCACTGAGCATTTCTCAACACTCATGATATAGACCAGACGTTCTCATCATTATTTCCTCATCACCCACTTCAATTAAAAAAAACGTAATCTAATTCATAACTATGGAAATTTTGAAAAGTTTTTCAAAATGTATTTATTAATAATTATATTCATATAATTAGACTGTAATCAAAAAGAATTTCACCTGGACCACAGCGTGACGCTGAAGGCTGATGGGGGCCGGCATTCTGGTGGGGCCCCCCACTCCCAGCCCACACGGCCCCGCTGTGTCATACCAGCCGTTCACCTGAGCCGGGTGAAGGTATCGGATATTCACATCCGACTCCAGGGAATAAAGGCAGCTGCGTGGAAAAGCGTTGCGTAGTTTGCACAGTTGTTCATCATCTGACTCTCGGCCCGGCCGCTCCGTCGATACGCCGACGACACGATTCTCTTTAGGGTCCGTTTCTCTCCGTGCCGCCGCTGGAGTCTGAACAGTCCTTTCTGACACCGCTTCTGTTTCCTTGTGGGTTTTTTCAGAATCATCCTTGACATTTTCGTCTCTGTCGCTGTCACTTTCATGGGCATCTTCCAGAAAACAAAGCCATAAATATAAAAGTTAGTTTTTAATTTGCATATGGAAACCAACAGTGCTGACTGACAAATCCCGATTTAAGCAGTGAACGCTGAAGATCCAAGTTTTGCACCTGAAGACTTGGAATTTTCTGAATATTGTGGAGAAGAAACTGTAATATATTCATGATTCACTTCAGTCATCCGCATCTCTTTAGACTTCGGCGACAAGTGTTGCAGTTTCCTGAAAAAAAACAAGAAAATACAAAAGAACAGGATCAATAGTTTGAAAGTCGTTACTGATAATAGAAAGATGAAACTAAAGTTTTCTGTAAGAAAAAAAGTGGTATTACTTTACAATGATGTTTTAGGATTTCAGTGAGTGAGATCAAGATGAAATCATGCGTTTATTTTTCAGATGGGTGGCTGCATGTGTCTCGGGGACCACGGAAGGACAACCCAATCACAGCAAAAATGTCTTCCTCTCTAGCTGAGGGGCAAATTGTACTGAGATTATGTCTAAGGACAGAACAGATTGGCTTTATATTAAGCCTAGTGATGCTAATATTTTATAATTTTCGCTTTAAATTAAAATTAGTTTCGCAATATTTAAGTAACAATTGACATTAATATTGATATAAGTATTGACCTAAAATACCAAAAGTTAACCTTCCTTCAATCGTCATGTTCTGAATGACAGAAAAGCAGGAAACTGTAACAAAAATTTACTATGGCTACTTCAACTCACTTCTTATGCAGTATTATTAATTGTATTATTAATTTACTTATTAATTAGAGATTTACATCATTTTGAGACAGTGATTCTTCTTAAAGTATTTAAAATCATTTTTATTTTCTAGATCTAATCCTGACAGACATCTGTAACATGGCACTGTTAAAATCAGGGAAATGGCGTTTTTTTTTTTTTTTTTTTTTGCATCTTTTCAAATTGAATTTTGTTTTTTTTCATATAATAAATACAGATAAATTATAAGGAATCCTATTAATAATTATTGTTGTCCTTTCTGCTGTTAGAAAAACACTCAAATCTGTTTTTATCCATTTTTGCAAACTAAAACTGTCCAAGCTTCTCTGCCTCTCCTTCATGTGAAGTAACTTTTTGTATAACGTCATAAAATAGTTATTTACCTACAATATTACTGAATAAAGAAGAAACTTGCAGGAGTTACTCACCTCTTTTCTCTCCGTCCATTACCAGTGTCCCGAAACCCCTTTGCAAAGGGATTATTGTCTATTTTCAGCTGTGTGATCTAACCAGGATACACAGAGGACACAACAACGATCTAAGTGATGTTTATTATGCCTAAATGTCAACAATTTCCTTCTGAACGGGTCTTTTTCAGCCCCTTACCTTGTCGTTTTGATAAGCTGTCACTGCAATGAACTCTGTCTCGGGGAAGATATAGGTCCTGAAAGTGCTGTAGGGAAGCTTCAGGATGTCATTTGCCTTCACGACGTGAAACCTGGGTTGGTATTTGTGCATTGAGTTGAGAATTGTCTAGAAATTAAACACAATAATAGCAAACATTTTAGAATAATTACAAAAACACAAATGTGAGTGCAATGTGTCAAACACCTGTCTCCCTAAACGGTGATTCGTCACTTTTTACAACTTCTTTAAATTATTTTCAAACAACTTTTGAAATTTGGTTGATATTTCTACACTGTTAATAATTAAGCATTGTTATTTTCCTTTTTTTGGAGCCTGAGAGCAACACAACTAATACAAATGAACAGAATAGAAGAGAAGCAATTTGTTAATAGAAGGGAATTCTTTCATGCATTGTTTCACAAATTATAAGTAAAGGTAAAGATAAAATTATACAGCATAAAATCAGATAAGTAATTTTAAATATTGCAAGGCGTCATAGTGGCTACACATAGGAAATAAATACTTATAAATCTCATATTTTAAGTGATATTTTGTAGAAATGTGCTGTTTGAAAATCTGAATTATATTCCAAATCAATGTAAAAATCATATACAACCTGAATGTGTGTTGTTTTTTTTTTTTTACATTTAATACCATTTTGCGCGTTTCTTCGCAGCTCCTTAAACATTCTTGTGTGCAAATTGTTGTTTAGAATCTGTTTTTGTCTATGTTTTTGTACTTTTTTCCATAACTGTATAGTGAAGTCAGGTCTATTCATTCTTTCTTTTCTGTTTACTGCATTGAAGGCAAAACACAGGCCACAAGCAGTGCGCCAAACAACATAACGCAAGACTTTAAATTTACCCCCCAAAAAATGTTTTCAGCAACACTTACGAATCCGTGCTTGTCGGATATGTTGTTGGTCAGTTTCAGCTTGTGGAAGTTGACCACTTTGGACATCCACTGCTCGCCCGTGGCTGGACTGTCGGGATGGATGTACATGCGCTTGGGCATCTCCGGATCCGCCTTCCCCGCCACCATCCAGCGCGAGTTATGAAATTTATATCTGCAGTCATCCGCCGCCACGATGTCCATCAGGAGGATGTACTTGGCTTTTCTGTCCATCCCGCTACACCGGGCCTTGAGCGGGGGAAACATGCGCCTGTGGAGGAAAAAAGAACCGGAGAACGGCTCTAACGCGCGCGGTCGCGCATGCTTCCATCCGTGCGTAAAATTTGAAATCGCACTCACCTCCCAGATTTTGTGATGACCATTTCTGTGCCGCATTTGTGGAACTGTCTCCAGAGATCGCTGGCTTCCAGATAAACTTTGGGTTCATCCTCTGTCGTCTCCGCGCTTTCCATGGTTTCGAGAGGCCGACAGAACATCGCAGACTGCTCCGGCGGCTCGGCGCTGGAATCCGAGGGTCCTCTGGAGGACACGGGGATCACCGGGAACAGAGAGGGACCGGCCAGGAGAGTCCCGTGAAGGGCCGCATCCGTGACTCTCACCGGAAAGGTCCGTGGCACTTCGCCTGGGACGCACAGTTTAGAAAAGCTGCGCATGGCGTCCAAGATGCAAAATAAACTTGTACGCACGAGTGTGATCGCGTTACACTTTTACGCAGCTCTTAAAAGGGCACGGTGAACCCCAGCTGAATAACTCAAATGACTCTGGCGCATTCTATTTCAACTGTTTCACGCTGCTCGGTTTATCTCTGGGTGTTTTCTCTGGGAAAACCCTAGCCCCCAGTCCTGCGCGCTCTGCGCCTCCCAGCCAGTGTCCAGACAGATTTGCTCCTTGACACATTTAGACTCGGTGTGACACCCAGCAGTGGGTGGGGTTTCCTTGGTATTCCAATTTATATGGAGGGAAATGCTGTCTCAAGTTTCTTTGGTGGTGTTTGTGAAGTAATCTGATTGCAATCTGTCAGAGGCGCAACAAAATTACGCACGTACAGAGCTATAGCCTACTTAATAGAGAAATCACTTATCCTCCTTAGTTCACGAAACAAAATGAGTCTGTTGAGATAATGAGTAAGTAAGTAAATAAATAAATAAATAAATAAATAAATAAATAAATAAATAAAGCAGAGTGAGCCGTTAAGAGGATCTCATATTTACGCTGTAATGTGCGCAAATGATGTGAAATCCGAAAAATATAGCCTTATTATTATTATTATTATTATTATTATTATTATTATTATTATTATTATTATTAATTATCCGCCAGACCGTTTTGGGTGATGAACGTGATCTATGGATTGCGCCATTGGTCAAATGCGCAGCGCGGTTGAAGAATCTTTGCGCAAATGACAGATCGATTTAGATAGTACCAAAAGTGCTTTCCTCGACTGATGTGGTTTCTCTTCGCCTCCACGCAGCAGCAGCAACAGCAACGGCGGCGGCGGCGGGCGGGGATGGGGATGATGGAGATGAGGACGCACGGCTGTGTGGAGGAGCAGCCCCCTGCCAGCGATTGTCCCGGTTGGATTAGACTTCGGGTTTTAGTTTCAAGCTTTTTATTGCTCGGTGGTCCATGACAGCGCAGGAACGTCCCGGGGAAAACTTTCCAGTGAGTGAGTGCGGCAGGTTCAGGGCGCATGTGATGTGCGCCACCCATGTTGCCGCAGCAGCCGTATAGGGACTCATCAGGCATGCCGGCATGGGGAGGTGGCGCTCGATCACATGAAGACCGCCAAGTGTGAAAATGTACTCTATGCCGCCTTGATCAACAAAGCGGTCTCTATTACTACAGCAGAAGTTCAGTAACACACACGTGATGATGATGATGATGATGATGATGATGATGATGATGATGATACCACAAATTTCAGGTGGAGATTTCTTTGGTAGAGTACTGTCCTGTCATGGAGTCCTTCACTGATGCTTGGTTTAGTTTTAATGTTCCTTGTCTTTTCTTATGTGTGTCTTTTTATTCAACTTTAAACTCTTGCTTATTTGACTGACCATAATCATGTTCGGTGGCCATATTTTGATTTCTAAAAAGAAGAAACTTGGCCAAACACTGCAAAGGATTTATTTCAAGAATTAAAAAAAAAAAAAAAAAAAAAAGGAATCTGTAAAAACGATGAAAACCAGATCTTCCTCTGGACAAAAAGACAAAACCTCAGATTCCCTGGACAGGACGTGAGGAGAGGACATTTTTTTTCACCCTTCTTTAATAGTTATTGTGTTTTAACATCCTGGTTTGTCCCTGTATTGAATTCATCACAGTGATTTTGATATTTGTCTCATTTGTCTTGTTGCTCAACATGACTTGTCTCCTGTGTCTTGTTACTCTGACCACTCCTGTGTCTTTTCTAATCACCTGCCTTGATTGTGTCCACCTGTCCCTGCAGCTATAGATTCAGAGGGGGTAGCGAAGCCCTTTTGGAATATAACATTTTCTTCGTCTTAAGGAGTTACGTCTTTTATGATACATGAGTTTAAGCATTCATCTTGAAAATTTATGTGGGTGTTTCTGTACTAAAACATGCTGTCGTCATCATTTTCTTTTCCAACAAATAAATCATCAACTTAACTACGAGAAGACCAATTGGAAATTCATGTTGGGCTCATTAATTTGGTTCACTGCACACTCCACCTGCAGTAATGACAGTGACTGGACACTGGAACACTGGGAAACTGTCACAGCTCCCGTCCAGACAACATTTCTTCCAGGGATGAATTTCGTATTTTAGCAAACTGATGCTGAATCTCTTTGGCATCCGTTACAATAGTATGGTTCCGAGTCTGAGCACTGACCTGACGAGCCTGTTCTGCAGACCAGTGGAAAACACAGGAAGCATGATGAGAGGAAAGGTTATTGTTTCATTTGCTGTTTACATTTCATTCGGGATAAGATATTAAGGCTTGCATGTCACAAAATATTTTTCTTAAAATATGACACATGGTCACAGCTTCTTTTGGAAAACTAGCTGTGGGGTTCGACAGGTTGTATACATTGCAGCTGGTGCAGTCTCGCATCTTACAACAGAAAATCCATGAAACCATAAACACATTCAACAGTAGCGTCAATGACAATGCACTGAAATAAATTTTGATGCATTCACTGCGTGTAAACCTCTGTGTTGATGACTCTCCTCTTATTTATAGCTTGTTACAACTTTCGTGGCCTTTGATGAGACAATGGTGAGAGGCAACAGCAGTTTTTCCAAAGGCAACACGCTGAGGCTTGAATTACAGCGAGGACTTTGCTGTGAAATCAGGAAATACCTCACACTGGAGCTTTTGTTGCAGCTTCCCGACGTCCCTCTGATCAGATGCCTAAGTAAGCATACGTCTTATTCAGAGGTCATTCAAGATATGCAATGGGTGGCTGAGCCATGGATGACCCAATCTGTTTCTGGCAGGGAGGCAGGGGAAAACCCCGCTTGTCCATCAGCCAGCATCAAAGGGCCAGTCGGTAATCTGAAACAGGCCGGAGAATGATGGCAAACAAGACGCCTGGCTGTTATTTGTGGGTTTGGCCCTCAAGCTGCGTGTGAAACCTGTCACGGAGGATAAACCCGCAGATCTCCACTGGGCCACTGCCCAGTAACACACTCTCCCCAATAAAACCACCACATTACTGGACGGATCCCTTTAGGTGTCGGTAATACGGGAGCCGCTTGAAGCGCTGGGAAAGGAAGTTGCGTCACCGACGGCCTTCCCCCAGAATAAGTCCAGGCTCGGGTGAGTTTTCCATAGTACAAGTGTGGCAGCCGTGGAGGTGACGGGAGTGTGAGCATGAAAATTTGAGATTATCGCCATGAATTCGATTCACAGCAAGAGGCGGATCTTTCTTTTACTGCACCGTTTAGGAGTTCTGGGATAGCAGGACAGAAAAGACGTGACAGAAACAAGAAGAAAAGAAATGAAGCAACAACTTGACGTCAGACAGCGAGCGAGCTAATCCACCTGCTCAGACTGGATGGAGACACACGCCTGTGTTCTTCCCTGTGAAGCTGTTACATGCCTTCTCTCTTTGAAACATTTC
This sequence comes from Salarias fasciatus, assembly GCF_902148845.1. Lineage (NCBI taxonomy): Eukaryota > Metazoa > Chordata > Actinopteri > Blenniiformes > Blenniidae > Salarias > Salarias fasciatus. The sequence goes on from NC_043756.1 coordinate 27,429,872, forward strand.
TGTTTATCTTCATTTAATCCCGACCCTTCCCCACAGCCGAAGGTGGTGCTGAGTGTTTGGGTGAGAAATATAGACGTATGAATACGTGACTTTTGATTGTCCATTGGAACGCGGATTGGTACTGAAACAACAGCTGCTGTTTCACAAGAGAAACTGATCAGAAACCATTCAGCCAAAACCCTCTTATGTATTGCAACACAACAACACAAAGCCAGATAAAAATGTAAACAAGCAGTCTTTCAGGAAAGGATTTAAGATGGTGGTAAAGTTTTTAGGTATTCCTTTGAGGTTCTAGACAAATCTGCCAGCCTGTATGGGAACTGACAGGACAAAAAAGGATTTTTCACCACTTATTTGCTGCTTCTTTGAGTACATGCTGACAGATAGCATTGGGAGAAGATGTTTGGGAAAAGTGTATTTTCAGCAGCTGCTCGGACAAAAGGTCAAAAACTTGACTCTGCATCGTCCCGAATGAAGGCAACAAGCTGCACAAGATAGTCTGCAGAGAAACCCGTGTAGTCCGTCTGGCAGTCAAACCTTCCGCATTCACTTTTGAGTTCATGGCATCAAACACTGTTTATTTGCAATTGCTTCAACAATATCTCCGATCGACTCCCTCCGTCGACTTTATCTCCTCTGACGGGAAATCGTCTCCCCGACCGAGGGTCACTGGACCGTTTCCAGGCCTCTCTGGCCGCGCTGTCTCCCCAAACACCTCTGGTGTTTGGACAGTCAAACGTTGACGAATGGCCTAATGGTAACAGGTTAGTGCGAGTGAACATATTTGGGCCTTGGAGGTGGGAGGAATGTAGTTTAACAGCCGAGCGGAGGTGCGAGAAGAGACGGGGGCCCGAGCTGATATCAAACACACGGCGGCCGCATGCCTGGAGGTGGGAAGACGAGCCATGAGAAAGTCAAGTGCAGCCAGCCTCTCCGCATGTTGTGTTATCGCTCGGCGGAGCGACGCCAGCCCTGACCGGCAGAAACATCCTGACCTGTCGTTCACCTGCTGCCTGTCAGAGTGTGTCGGTTTTATACCTGAACCATAACAACGCCTCCTCTCAGCAAGGACTTCAACAATCAGAGCGATTTTTCTTTGAGAAGCTGTTTCCAGATGTAAAAACTACCAATATGTAAAGTTTAATTTTAACTCCATTAGCAGCATTCAGTGATGTTACAGGCTCCCACCAGTCCGAGCTGCAGTGAAGTGTGTGTGTGTGTGTGTGTGTGTGTGTGTGTGTGTGTGTGTGTGTGTGTGTGTGTGTGTGTGTGTGTGAAGTGTGTGTGTTGAACGTGATTCGCACACAGTGACAGTCAAGCTGTGTGTTTGTGGACGGGTCCGGCAGCAGATAACCTCTGGGTCTCGTGGACGAGTGTGGGGGTTTGAAGCCAAGGATTCACAAGGTGCTGCTGAGCATTCCTCACATTTTCCAGCGCCTCAGATCCTCTGTGGAAGAAGTCAGACGAAGTGAAGGCTCATCAGCGTAGAAATTAATGATGCATTCTTCAACACTAAACTTCCAGAAGAAATGGTTTTCCTCACCTCTTGTCATATTTGTTATCCCTCAACCTCTTAACAGATGCTCGACATTCCAAGAAAAAAATGTAAACATTCCGATAAATTTGCTTGTTTTATTATCATCCAGAAAAGTATGTTTACAGAGAAAATAACACTTTTTTTTTCTTTGATTCACAGATGCTTTTCCTTGCAGCTGAAATTTCCTGTCAAATCAAGTAAATAAAGTAAAAAAAAAAAAAAAAAAACTCAAATGTTTCCTCTTTTCACAGGAAGACATTTTACTAGGGCTGCACTGATACCGATACCGATACCGGTATCTGGTATCGGGTCCGATGCTGCACGCCATGCCTGCACTCCGAAAAGATACAAAGCGGTGAGTATTTAGTGATGTTATTCGTCAGCACCATCATCTACAGGGATGAAGGAGAGCAGGAGCGATGGCAGCGTTTCGGAGATGCTTTAATATTTATGAGAATGACAAAAATAAGACGGCATTTTATACGTACTGTTATTGGTACTAAGTAGCTAAATATTAGTTCTTGTACTTGAACTCACCCTTTAAAAACTGGTATCGATGCGTCCCTACATTTTACAGCTGAAAATCCTGCTGGTACACAAACACCAGGCTGTCATCTGATGATACTTAGACCTTTATATCCACCTTCCCTGTGAAGCTTTTTAATGATTATATCTTTTCTTTTCTGCCAGTTTATTCTGCTGGGGAAGCAAACTTTACACAAAACACCTGTTTATTGAAATAAAGAGGATAAGAAGCATAATAAATCAGCTGTATTGAACTGTGAGTGAACAGAAGGGATGAGAGGAGCTGTGGGAGGAGGAGGAGGAGGAGGAGGAGGAGGAGGAGGAGGAGGAGGAGGAGGAGGAGGAGGAGGAGGAGGCCTCTCCAAATCAATTTTGACACATTAGAACTATTAGCTTATTGAGAGGCGAAAGATAGATTGAAGGCTGGACGTTAAAGGGAGCTGTAACTGTGAAAGAGCTTCTCTGCTGATGAGCACTCTGGAAAGTGATGCTCCACCCAAACAGTCCTCCATCACTACTTATTATGTCTGCAATCCACCCGCTAAAACAGGCTTTATAGTTTTCTTGTGAACAGCTAGAAATGTACCGAGCAATGAATCATTGCCTCGTACTGCTCTGTTGACTTTATGCGACATGTTTTAAGATATGTTGGGCGTGTTCAGGTTCAAACGGTGGTGTCATGGTTAACACTCTGGCCTCATGGAGAGAACGGCTCTGGTTTGATTCCAACAGGGCATTAGAGTTAAAAAGAAAAAAAAAAAACAATATAATAAACGTACGTTTGTAGTTGTAATGTGGTAAATGGTATTCAGAGAGCATGAAGATTTTTGCAAACCGCTGGATCCAACTGAAGGTATGATATGAAACAGAAACAAACACCGACACATACATTCACACTTGATGACAATATGAAGTCAAAAATTACCCCATTATACTTGTTTCTGGATTGGAAGAAGGAGAAAACCATTGCACGCACAGACAGTACATGCAAACATAAGAAAAAAAAACTGAAATTACACAGTTGAATTCACTGAACCAATGCAAAAAAAAAAAAAAAAAAAATTACAAGCATCACTGAAATCAAAGGAGAAACACGAAAGCCTTCTTTATCTTTCACAGTTTTGACAACACTCGTCCTCCACTTGCCATGGTAATTCATCGACTCTGTTTTGTCTTTTTAATCTTATTCAAGTTGAAGGAACCTGATGTGAAAACCGGTGCACTTTTCAGGGTAATTTACAGGAGCTGGCAGGCTGTGGTTAATTTTCTGAAGTAGCTTTTGACTGCGTGGGGACGTCGATCGTTTTAAAGAAGAATTGTTCACTGCATTCAGGAATTTGCTCAAAACCCAGACAACTTCAAGCTCCTTCTGCAAACGACTGAGCCAAAAATCTGGCACGATGAATTCATATTTTCTCACTAAGTTGGGATGTTGTTGTTGTTTTGTTTCAAACAATAGAAATGTAAATTGCTTTAATGTAGTCTTCATAAATCAAGAACACAAAAAGCTTGTCTTCATCTGATCACCGTGACAGTGAAATACTGACTGTGAATGTGTCTGGGTAACACATCCTGGAGAGAAAATAGCTAAGAAATGAGTGTTTCAATTAAGAAGATGTGTTTTCCTTTTGGTCAGCACAAAGAGCCGGGGGGTGGGATGAAAAGCCCATTAAAGAGCGTCTGAAAAGAGGCGCGGCTGTATTTCACCCCCGCTGACTGATGTGACGATATTCTCTCAGGCCTGTTGATTTGAATCGTGTGAATATTTATGTCTGGAGGTGTTTGTCGGTTCTTAATGTCTGCGCGCTATAAGCAGACACTTATTGTCTGCTGTAAGTGGTCGTATATTAACCGAGGCTCGTCCTGCCAGAGGAGGCATTGAGGTCCCCTCATTATTTAATCATTGGCTGCTTCAAGCCGTGGGCTCGTCCAGAGCCTGGAAGGACGCTACCTGGTTAGCCATGAGCTCCCATGGGCGATGGAAACTCTCTGCAGGCAGTGTGGAAATGATTCAGTCACTGTGCTTTATGGCAAATGGTCCACACCATTTATGTCAATAAGATAATCCCTCAACAGACTTCAATATCCTGTTCTTTAAAGAAATAAAAGCAGTGGGTTCAGTAGGTAGTATGCATTTCCTTCATGCGATCGTACTGCAGATTGATCTTGGTCCAAGATCAAGAAAATGTGGTCTTGAGGTTAGAGAGGCAGATGTGTGGCTGGAAGTCCTCAGGTCCCTGAACAAGACCCCTGACCCTCACCAGTTCCCTGGAGCACCATCATGTGGTTGACCTCTGGTCCTGGTCTTCTCTCGGTCGCTTAAAGTCTTGGCGTTGGGCTCGTCTTCTTTTTATGCTCATTGTAGCAAGATACCAGCTCCAACTTACTGATGACTTCCGTGAACTCAGTCATACATTTTAGCAATAGTATGATTGAAGACCTGTGTAGTCCATGTCATCAGCCCATAAAGTGTCCACATACAGAGCAGACATTTTCACTGTCTGGATCTGAATCGGGTCAGGCGTCGATGAGGAACGTGGCGTCCAAGTGCATGTTTACATGGCTGTAATTGATCGCAGTATGCACTGAACGCCACATCCTCATGACAGACATGCATCAGATACTGGTTCATCTGTGGACAGCGTTGCTTTGTTTGTTCACTTGCTGGTGCCAAACGTATTGCGTTGAGCATGCGTGTTGGTAAAAGTCGGTTCCGCTCCCCCCGGGGGAAACACTCACTCCCGATTGTTTGCCCTCCAACAGGTGTGGATGGCTTTAATAAAGATGAGCTCTGAATCTGACTGGGACCGAGGGATATTAAAATATCTTTTGACCTTGCACACGGGGATTACAGAGCAAGTCTGCCCCGGCGGGAGGCGGCCGGGGACGGCGTGCTCGGCGAGCCTGCCCGCTCAATAACTTGGTCCAGAATTTACGGCCCTGCAGACAGGGGCCCCGGGATGTGTGTGTCGGTCTCCGCTGTGGATTACTGGATCCACAAATGGGGATGCGTGGGTGTCCGGAGAGGTGCGAGACGCTTGTGTTTCGGGTTTCAAGGTTCAACCGGAATCCTGCAGCTTTCTCAATGGAAGTGAATGATATCCTCCCAGGGGACACATACAGGAAGCGCTAAGGGCCCCGCAAGTCACCGGCGGACCATAAACACCTTCATGTTTGTTCTCCTATTCCCGCTCTGTTATTTTTTTGTCTGTCTCCGAGGGGCAATAGCATCACTCTCAAGTGGACTGCATTACTGTGATTCCAGGCCTGGCACTCACCGTCACATGTCAATACTTGGCTGCGTCCATTAATCGAACCTCTTCTTTATGAGAGCCGACGAAGAGGCAGAGCGAGAGGAGCTGAGTCAAATGAAACTGTTGAGCCGCATGTTGTCACCACATCGACCATTTAGAGGAGGGGAAAAAAACAATTACAGACAGGGCTAACAATAATATATGCAAAACTTGGTTTTCCTCAGAATTGAGGAAAATACAGTTTATAGTCTATAGTTTTTGCACAATGTAATGAAAGTCATGTAACTGTAGGAGCCATATTGTACCAGCAGATGGCGCTGTTGTTTAGTTAGGAACTGAGGCAGACGTGCAGAGACCGGCAGCTCCACTGTGGGACACACAGGCCAGTAAATACAAATAATCTTATTTCACCTCATTTTCAAACATTTTTTATTATTATAATTAATATGGTTAACAAATAAATATTCCTGGAAAAGAAAAAAAATCAAATTTTATGAAATATTTTATTATATTGAGAACCTGTTGTGCGTGTGTGTTATTTCTTTCCATTAAGTTGTCTAGTCGTGATTTCTCATAACTAACTTCTCCTAAAGGTTTTTGCACAGACACCTTTTCAATATGAGCTGTATTGATTTTAACATTTTATTCATTACTTTCTCCACTTTCTTTAACGGAATTCATAATATTGTGAATTATTAAAAATAAATATTTTTTCAACAAATTGTCAACAACAGTTTTAGTGATGTAATTGTAGTTTGATAGTTTGAAAGAGGTGTACTGCTGGTGTGGGGGAGTGGGAGTGGGTGTGGAAGTTGTAAAGACAGGAGCTTTACAGTCTTCCAGGTGCTACAAACAAACGTTCACTGCTTGTTTTGACTCACCGGAAACTGACAAACCTTATTGTGACCTGTTTTTCCTGACGTTTTTAAGGCTGACGTGTACGATGGCCAGTCTCAATGTCTCTGACACACCCATCAGTGTGACGGCATACGTTTGGGTGTGTGTAAAGGTCTGAGCCCGGCTGTGAGACCAGATCAACCTGTTCTGTGTGCTTCACTCTCAGTGGAAGTCTGACTCAACCCACCATCGCCACATTTGGTGACTTCTTCATCTTCATTCTCCTTCTGAATCCTGAGATCAAGACAGTAATGTAATAGGGGGGGATGATTCCAAATAGTTATTGCTGGGGTGTAAATAGATATTAGTGGCCAGTGAAGTTATGAAATTGGATGAGTGAGAGCAAGGTGTGACCAAACAAAGAGCCAACCAAGTAACGGAATACAGGGTGCAGTTTATTTAGTCTAAAACATAAATTCAGCTAAAACTATAAATCGTGTTAAAAAAGAATAAAAGGGTTACAACAATACAATGGTCAAAACCATTCTAAAAGCGTCTTTAAAATATTGTGTGGGAGGTCCAAACACTTCCAGTATCAGTTCCTGGGTGCTGCTCCGGGGGCAGGGCTTCTCCACCCTGCGTGGATGGAGGCTGGATCCCCAAGGCAATCCCAATGCCGTCTGGTGCGGTGTGTAGTTGCTCCTTCCCCCGTTGCTCCAATCACCAGAAGAACGTCCGGACAGCACCTGCCACGTACACAAACCGGGCCAGCACAAAGCGGGAACCAAGCGACTCCAAGCTGTAGGCCATGTAGTGAGCACCACACCAGACGAGTATAATACTCACGAGCGTGGCAGGGTTTCCTCCCTGCCGCTGTGTGTCAACAGTGTGTGGTGCTCCAATTGGATCGCTCCGCTGGTCCCCGTCCTGGTTCCGTCTCCTGGCTCCGGAGTGCGGAATCCTGCCTACAGGTGCTGTAGGCAGGATTCTGCATCTCTGCCATCTTGCTTAGGGTTACCTAATCAAGATGGCAATTTGACCCATCTAAGATGGCGATTTGAAACCCAGCACAGCCAATCCTGTCCTGTTTTCTCTGACATCATGCCCTTACGCAAGTTAAGCCCCTCCCACAAGAACGTGCAACGAACGCCCCTCGACCAATCACAGTTAGAGCTTCAGGGGCTCTTCTGATTGGTCAAAGATACCTGGAGCTGTCAAGATTCCTTTTCAGCTCAGAACAGAGACAGATGGAAACGCTGCGCCCTCGCGGTAGTGCAATTATGCTACACTCCTAAAGGATTATCAATGGATACTCTAACATTTAATCCAAAGAAAACACAGAAAAATTAGCACTGACTAGCAAAATCCTGCCTACAGCACCTTTAAACAGGAAGTTCTTGGTCTGAACCTCTCGCCCCCGTCACACCTGCAGAGAGTGGATTTATGATGGTCTGTCTGTTGCTTTGCTTGTGCATCCCCCTACCTGAACCAGGGCTTGAATCCCTCCAGTAATATTTCTCTTTCTGTCTTTTCACCCCAATTGGAGTAGCAGAAAGTCTCCACCTCTGAGCCTGGCTCTGGTTCTGCAGGTTTCTTCCTCTTAAAGACTGGATCAGGAAGACTGGATCCAAGGCTGATTGGCTCACTTTCAGGAAACTCAGAAATTGCCCAAATTTTCTTTTCAGAAGAGCCAACTCTGATTTCTCTCTCTTGCCAACCACAAAAAAATTTAATCCTAAAATATTTTGAAAGGTGATTAGATTTATTTCAGCTGATGAGAGTCGTAGTGATCTCCCATCCAGCATTGTTTACAATGACACCACTGTATCTGATGAGGCTTCGATGCTCGATTGTTTTGACAAGCATTTTATTGCCTCTGGTTTGCACCCCTCTGCGATTTGCTCAGATTGTCCCCCTTCCAAATCAAAAAGTGTGCTCTGCTTAGGAGGGAATTCAATATTGGTATTGTGATTGACAACTGGCTTTTCCTTTAGCTCTCACATAGAATACCTGACCTAAAAATGAAAACTGAAATCGAGTTTCTTTTATCGCCACAGGACATGTTTTACTTTTGCAGTCAGAGAAAATTTATTTGCTGCCACCGTCCTTCCTGTCTTGGATTATGGTGAACTTGAATGTTCCTGCAAAATATCTGCTGTCACTGGATTCTGTGAAACTCAGAAGCTGCAAGGCCCTCACTCAGTATTAAACCTTCTATTGCAGACTTGAATGGCCTCCCTCCCTCCAACAGGAGGGAGCATCCTGGCCATATGTGAAGTCTGTGAAGGAGAACTACTCATTTCAGTTTCATGATTTTATTCTTTTGTTTGTTATCCAAAGTTCATGACCATGACCATCCCTGCTCCAACACAACTGTCTCACAGCTATTGAACCCATTTCTTTTCTCTAAAACTTGTTTCACCGGGGTTTTTGTATAGCCTAAGCACCACCTTTGTTTAAAATCATTGTTAATGTGATCTGTAAGTCTGCACCTTGAATACCGTGTGTGTGTGTGTGTGTGTGTGTGTGTGTGTGTGTGTGTGTGTGTGTGTGTGTGTGTGTGTGTGTGTGTGTGTGTGTGTGTGTGTGTGTGTGTGTGTGTGTGTGTGTGTGTGAAAACAGACTTGGTATTTTTACCTATATTTCTTTGGTTCCAGTGTACTTGGGTCTGTAAAATTCTGCAAATTCAGCTTTGTTTTTATGCTGATTTGAATGTTTAGCCCTTTGTGCTGCTTCTATTTTTTTATGAACATGAAAAGTGCTATAGAAATAAAGTTTGATTGATTGATTGATCACCATAGACTTCTATTTTTAAAAAAAATCTATTTAACAGTGTGAATATAGATTTATTCTTTTAAAAATATTGTTCCAATCTATCTATCTATCTATCTATCTATCTATCTATCTATCTATCTATCTATCTATCTATCTATCGACGGTCTCTAACCACGTGACCAGCCGAGCACCACGTGATCGCCGCTTGTCCAATGCCCACGTGACCAGTGTGTAGTGGGAGCGTTAAAGATGGCCGCCCGCGCCGCAGTCTCCCGTCTAAATCGGGGTAGTTTTGGTGGTTTTCTCTCGATGTTCGGCTTTATGCCCCTCCGTGACTGGACATGTGTGTTGGCAGTGGTGTGCGGGCTGTTGAGCGCTGCTCTGGGGGACGAGGAGCTCTTCCAGGAGGAGTTTTTAAAGCGGGAATACTCTCTGGTGAAGCCGTACCGAGGTGAGGTCAACCCACGATTAGCACACGTTTCCCCTCAGCTTCCTCTCAAAAGTCCAATTCTTCACTAAATCAACACATCTCACCTACTTTGACATCATTGTCAGAGGAATAGCTGACATCTAAGACACAATCTGGGGATAATAGCTGAGTCAGACGGAACTTTGCGCTCCTTTTTTTAAAACTGTCAACATTTTCAGATCTGCTGTCAGTTCTAGCTCACTAATTCTAGGAATAATGTTAATTATTGAACTAATCCTGTTTTTACTGAGAACAAAACTGTAAGGGGAGTAGCAGTGAGACGAATCCTGTCACGAGAAGTATACATTAAGTGAATGTTTGCAAAGGATTTTGGTAGATCGAACAGAAATTACTTCAATAAAAAAAACGTAATCTGTAAATAAATCTCATAATGAAGGCTGGCGTTAGTGATGTTTGTAATATATCTACATCTAAAATAAAATGAAACAGAACGTGACACGTTTTTTTAACAAGACTGTTTGCAATGACAATTAAAAAATACATAATATTTAAACTCCAAGCTTAGTTATTAAAGTTTGAACAATACTTGAACGTTTGCAGGATAAACCGACAAAAATGTTTTCATGATGTTACTCCAATTAGCTTTGAATTAACGTGCCAATATTGCAATAAATCTGGAGATAATATCCTGCAATCGTGGCCACTTAATGACCCCCATAATCAATCATGGACACTTCATTATACGCTCATTCTGCTGCACTAAAACGTGCGTGTACATATTTTTATATATATTAAAGCTCCTGTTATGTTTTAGATTTATGTTCTGTATAAAGTTAGGTCTTTTCTTTTTTTTAGATTTCTATTATTCTATTATCATTCTTATTAAGATTTGCTCTATTACTTATTCTTTATTTGCACATTTCCTCACTGTTTTGTGTTCTATGAGCCTCTGTAATGGTAAATTTCCCCGTGGTGAGACAAATGAAGTCTCTTCACCATCTTCTTCTTCTTCTTCTTCTACTTCATTTTCTTCTTCTCTTTAAAAGCGGAATTAACTTTTATTCGGAATTAAAAGACCCATGTCAACCCACCCACTGTGTTCCAGGTCTGGGCTTCTCTGCTTCTTCGCACTGGGACCTGATGGGCACGGCCATGGTGACGGGGGACTACGTGAGGCTGACCCCAGACATGCAGAGCAGACAGGGAGCCGTGTGGAGTCGAGTGGTGAGCAGCTTCTTTTCAGCGGGACTGATATTCGTGGGGAAAGGTGCATTTTGTGAGCGTTTTGGGAATTGTTTTGATGATAATGTTTACATCATTTAAAATGAAGTGAGTCCAGTCTGTCTTATTTTGCTCTTTTTCCAGCCGTTATTTGTGCAAGACTGGGAGCTCAAGTTGCATTTTAAAATCCACGGCCAGGGAAAGAAGAATTTTAACGGGGACGGAATGGCCTTCTGGTTAACTAAAGAGCGCATGCAGAACGGTAAGAGCATAAAATTATTTAAATGCCCTTTTCACTGTTGTGAAGGAGCGATTTAAAGAAGGACAGAGTGGTTGTTTTTCTCTTTGTGTGTAGAAACTCCACCCGTGTACATGACTCGCTTCATTTTATCTATATAAATGTTGAGAGCGCTGTTTGTCATTTTTGTGCACATTTTGCTGTGGCTGACTTGTTTCCTGTTTTGATGTGAAAACTCCCAAGTGGGAGAACCTTCCCAGGTCCCAGCTGCATGAAAGCAGGTCAACTGTCACTGAAGACTAAAAAAAAAAAACACATGCCACAGTTTCAAATGTCCTGTTTACAGTGGATTCTCAAGTGAAGACTGAAAACTGTCGTAGTTTAGTTGTGCGTTTACATGACATGCGGTGCTCGGAGCCTCTGGAAATACGTCTTTTCAATTAGGTGGAACTTTTCCAAAATGTTGCTGTATACATGTGAAACTTCTCTGAAACATAAACGGTGTTTTGACCTGAAACGTTATCGTGTAAAACGGGGCAGAAAAATTTCCGCTCCCCTGTCGGCCTCTCAGTGTCATATTAACCTCGTCTCTCTTATCTTTCTCAATGTTTGTTGCAGGCCCTGCGTTTGGAAACATCAACAAGTTCACTGGCCTCGGGATATTTGTGGACACGTATCCCAACGCTGACAAGACCCACGATGTGAGAGATGCTTTCTGTTTCAATTCCACTAAGTGGGGTTAGAGTTGAGGTGAAAACAGAATGTTTGAGGCGTCCAGAGCAGTCCAGTAGAAATACTTTGAGGTTGTTTTATATTTCTCTCAATGCCTTGTGAATGTGCAGAATTCAGAATGTGCCACATCTCAAGTCACTGCTGCTGCATGAACGCAGCTGAACATCTCCTCATCCGGGCGATCGGATCATCCCGTCCGTCTGGTGGCTCGTCGGTGGACTGAAGTCAAACTGCTGACCAGACTGCTCTGTCTTCTCCTCAGAGGACTTTCCCTTACGTGTCGGTAATGCTGGGAAATGGCAGCGTGGAGTACGACCACGAGCGCGACGGGCGGCCCAGCGAGCTCGGGGGATGCTCGGCTATGGTGCGCAACGCCGTCTACGACACGTTCATCCTCGTCAGATACGAGAAAAACCGACTGACGGTACGATCCACGTTTGATTCAGTGTATTTAAGCAGGATAGGTGGAAGACATCAGTATATAGTGTAATACCACAGTAATAATATTCAAACACGCTTTAGATTCAGTCTCATACTTTGTTCACACCTTTGTAAAAGTGAGTGTTTTCCTTCCTTGTTGTCTCTGCCGTCCTCGTCTCCTCAGCTGATGGTGGACGTGGACGGGAAGCAGGAGTGGAAGGAGTGTGTGGACATCTCCGGCCTGTATCTGCCCAGAGGTTACTTCTTTGGCGTGACTTCAGCCACCGGAGACCTGTCAGGTATGAAAAGACCCACGCCACGGTTCGATGAGATGGAAGGAACGTGTGATCCGTGGCGCCAGGTGTTGATTAACGCCTTGTTGGTCCAGACAACCACGACCTCGTGTCCCTGAAGCTGTACCAGCTGGAGGTGCAGAGGACTCCGCAGGAGGAGGAGGAGGACAACGTCCGAGTCCCCAGAGTGGACATGACACAGTTTCAAGGTAAAGGCTGTGGATGACTCCATACGGCGCTCAGCAAGGAAACATCCATCTGCAGCAGAGCACAGTAAACCCGAGCACATATCAAGAAATAACACATGGAAGTGCACAGGTTTCTCCCGGAATCGCTGATAAATTGGGATCCAGTCGAGCATTTGAAGGTGAAGACGTGGAAACAGACGCCCAAAATGCTACGACGGTTTTCCGTTTCCACTTGAAAATGTTAAACGGAGCCTAAGTGTATTGAAATCTTCCACAGAACTGTGAGCCACCCCTGATTTCTGCTCTTGTCTCTCTTCAGTGAAAGTTGAGGATGAGGGGGGGCGGAGCATCATCCACCTCTTCTTCCTCTTCATCTTCTCGGTGCTGGGCCTGGTCGTGCTGGTCGTGGTGGCGATCGTGCTCTACGGCCGCTACAAGGAAAATAAACGCAAGCGCTTCTACTGACGGGAGAGCGTACGGAGGTTCCTCACATCGGGACAGTGCACGGACTTCTCATGGCTTTACAAACGAACCGATCAAACGACATCATGGACGAGATGATGAACAAAAGAGCCAGATTTAAAGGTACAGTATGTGAGAATCTTTACTTTAGAATCAACTAGAAAACAGTCCTGGGACGAAGGAGTGTAAACACAACAGATGCTGAATCTTTTTATTAATGTCATTAAACTGAAGTTAATACAGTCGCTCACTGCTGCCACCTAATGCACAGATGTGGCACTCGGGGAATTTTACTTACTGCACCTTTAAAATGTTTTGGGTTCTGAATGAGAAATGAAAAAAATGCTGCTGAAGGAAAGATTCATCTCAAGCAGACGGGGGGGTCGCGGCGTTCCTCTCTGCACTGAAACGCTCTCAACACCACGAGAGGATAGAATGAAACGACTCCCAGTCGATGCTGACGTCTTGTTACTGGGCTGGCGGGGGGGTTCTGCAGACTGAAGCCACGTGCGCAGAGGGAATTCAAGTGTTAATGCACTGAAAGAGCAATAATAACCACGTGTCTCACGGACACAGCTCCCATTTAAAAAAAAAATCAGTATGCGCATGTAAATTCTTGATCTGAAAACTTCAGAAATCAGCAGGAGCGATGTGAGCAAAGCAGGAAATTCAAGAAGTGATTCTGTTACTTCGAATGTGTGACATGAAATTATCTCATTGCAGCGGTTAAACATCTGTCGTGTCAAATACAAACTAGGTGAGAGCCTAAATTTGAAAAGACACTTATTAGACATCTTTCAACCAACAAAATGCGTCTGTCAGTAAATTAACAACAGTGTAAGTACAAATTTCAGCCACAAATGGCAGAGAAAAAAAATGCACACACATATATATGTATATGTGTGTGTGTATGTGTACATACATATATATATATATATATATATATATATATATATATATATATATATGTATATATATATATATATATATTTATATATATATATTTATATGGAATATAAAATTAATAGTGAAAATCTACATAATTTCAAAGGTCCATGTCAGGTGGAAAACAAACGAACTGTAATCGTACACTTTCTGGAACATGGGTTTCAAACTTGCAGCCTCATTTAAGTCCCATGTGTCTTCTGAAGCTACTTGATAGTCCTCTGACATCTGTTATCCACATGTCTTCTTCTCATGAGCTGTTGAGCAGCTCATCTTCACCGCCGTGGCTCAGAGTTCGTCTTCTGATCCATGTCTGAGTTCTTGACGTCGCTGTGAGTCCGTTCCTCGTGTCAAAGAGTCCTTCAGGAAGACTGAATGAGTGAATCAGTGTGAGACTGCTGAAGCGAATTATACCAATTATACCACTCGGGTTCATCCAAAAGAAATCTGATAATCCCTCAATTATTTCAGTTCAGATAATAAATGAAACTGTGTTTCGTTTGCGTTTTCAACCTGAGGCCCCGTTTTACACGACAACACCTTCAAGGGAAATCACAAAACTTTCGTCTTTTTCTTGACGACGTTGCTCGGAGCCGCTGAAAACTGCTCCCAGAGTGTAACTTCTTGGAAATGCTTGGGCTCCGTAAGCAACAACCGGCAGCAGCAACTCGTGTTCCGGCCTGCCGGCGACATGGTTTCCAGTGTTTCTGTCTTTGAAAACGTGAAATGTTCCTGAAGGGGAAAAGGTGAAAATGATGTTTTGCCTTGAAACGTCGTCGCGTAAAACGGGTCTTGAAGCTCCGTCACCCCCTTGTATTTGGCTTCAGCCTGCAGAAACGAGAGCGCAGCTGCCTGTTCAGTCACTGTGAAGACCAGCCAACCTGTGGATCACTTTACACTTCTGCTGCACTGAAAGAAGGAAAGAGACAAACCTTGCTTTATGGGGAACTGAAGCACTTACTTTAGTTTTATTTGCTGATTTTTGAAGGACGGGTGGATTTGAGTTTCCAGTGCTGCTTTAAAGTGCCTCCCTGTGATCAGTAATGCGTTGTATTGTCAGTTCAAAGTGGAGGAAAACATGTTTAGTTCAGGTTCTGCTCATCCTGTGTTCCACGTTCTTCCTCCAGCACTGTGAACTGAAACAGCCGTATGCAGCCCGACTGTCCTCAGTGACTTTCACACTTCTTTCTCCTTCTTCGCTGTAACATTTTGTATTTTTGTAGACAAAAATAGCAAAAGCCAAAAGTTCAGTGAGAATCTGCTGTAACATTTTTAAATGGAGAAAGACCAATAATACTGCATCTGACCTTCAGTACTCGTATTAAACAGGCTAAAGTTACCAGTTAGTAATAGATAGAGGTACTTTCTCACTAGAAAACAAGATAATAAAGAGATTTCTTTCAGTTCTGTATGAGTTCAACTGATTTACGGTTTTCTTGAAGATTCTCGTACATTTAGATAATTAAAGGCACTTCGACCTGCGATAGTCTTTAAATCCTCTTGAAGGCTTGCAGATAGTCTTTTCCACATTTCTTGATTTTCTTTCTGTCTGGGTAGATGCTCCATTTGATCTTTTTGTTGGTGTTAAACGTTTTGTTATTGTAAAACTAAATATGAGCCAATATCAGTTCTATTGGTTTTAAATTAAATAAAGTTTAGAGGTATTGCTAAGGATGTAAATCTGTCTGAATAAACGGTTGATTTTTTTTCATGTGTGAAGTGTGGTTTTGTTTTGTCTATTTATATTACAGAAAACCATCCAAAAAATGTACCTTGATACATTTATTCACTATCTTGAGAGTTAAAAATGAAGACGTTTTGAGAAGAAATAAAGGGTTTTTATCATTTAAATAATTCAAAAGTAATTAATTTGTGAAAATATAAATATTTTCATCACATAAACTCTATGCAATAAAGAAAAGGTTTCAAATGACAGGTTATTTTGGCATTATTTCACTGGTGTGGCCCACTCCAATAACAGGGCTAAATTGTGACTTAAAGGATAAGTTTGGTTTAAACAGTTTTCACGTTGTTTATAGAAGGATGTAGAACAATATACTCACTCAGAAGGGTTTTCTGATCCGAAAAGTGGTCCGGGAGAAATTTAGATCCATAGTTGAGCTGCAGACATCCATATACTGTTAACCAATGGGGCATGTGTGGCGCCGGCTCCCAAAACAGCTTTAATCGTCCATAAACTCATTAGTTTCACCAGTATTTCCTCATGGTCCGCTCACGCCACTCCTCCACCACAGCCCGGTGTCGCAAAATACCTGCTGTTGCGGTTTTACAGATCTCTGAAGTGAATACAGTGATACGGAAGTAAACTGAAGTACATTCACCAAGAGACACAGTAGGTGGCGCTGTGTACCTAAGTTGTTGGTCGCCACCCGCTCCAAAGAAGAAGAAGAAGATCTCTGAACTGCAAATATCTTACTTCCAGATCACCGTATTCACTTCAGAGATCTGTAAAACCGCAACAGCATGTATTTTGTGACACTGGGCAGTCGTCACACATGCGCCACACATGCCCCATTGGCTAACAGTATATGGATGTCTGCAGCTTGACTATGGATCTAAATTTCTCCCGGATCATTTTTCGGATCAGAAAACCCTTCTGAGTGAGTATATTGTTCTACATCTTTCTATAAACAACGTGCAAACTGTTTAAACCGAACTTATCCTTTAAACTCAAGTTAAACGTGAGTCCTGCTGTGAAGCATGGTGGTGGCAGCATCATGCTTTAGGGTTGCCTCTTCCCTGGATGAGCGAGGCAGCTGCCCAGAACTTACTTGAAAATGCAGCTATGTCACACTCAGGTTACCTGAACACACCAGACTTAAGACTTAACATCTGAAGGTGATCGGTGGTAGTGTGGTTGGGGGGGGGGCTCTCGAGGACGCTCCCAGACTGCCCTCCGTCAGCGGCTCTTCCTCACCTCCGGGTGTGGACGCCCCTCCTCTCCGCCGCGGTGCGGACGGAGGAATCCGTCATCTTTCCTCCGCCCTCGTGTTTTCCCTTCCTCCTCATACCTGTCCGTCGTCAGTCGACCCCGGGAATGTCGGGAACTGAACCAGATTAACTGCTCACTGCATCCGTCACCGGAGGCGGTGTGTGGAATTCAGGTAAGCCTTCAGGCTTTTTCTGCAGTTTTATCTGATGAGTTTGATACTTCAATTGTGCCTAAAATGTGTCAGTGTTTGCATGAAGTATAAGGAGCAACATGTCAAAGTATCTCAGGATGAATGGTTTTAAATGCAGGAATTAAAACAATCTTTAAGGAGAATTTCTCAAAAATTCACAGAATGCAGAAAAGAACTCTGGAGACAAAATCCTGTCACCTCCCTGGAAACATTTCGAAAGCGAAGCTGCTGCAGAAGGTTAATGTGCAGATAAGAGCAGAACACAGTGACTAACAGGAGCCTCGGTGTGTCCACGGCGGCTCCCGGCTCAGTGTTTCCACATCAAACAGCGCTGTGCTGTAAACACTGCGACACCCACAGCGGCCGGGCGCCCGACTGGAGTCAGTCTTTCTCTCTTCTGACAGGTGGAACACGAAGTCCCTCTGATCTTCCAGGTGTTAGTGGAGGGAGACTCTCTGGGAGGATGAATCGCTCCTGTGTGAACTGCCTGAAGAGTCTGCTGACCGCGCTGCACTTCCTCTGCTGGGTAGGTGCTGGACGCCACTCTCACTTCCAGCTGGTCCCTTCACACCCTGGCATTCTTATAGTCTTGGCTTCAGAACTGATTTCAGGATTCTTTGGTCCTTTTTACCAACCTTTCTTCTTGAGTAGTTTTCTTTCAACGTTTCAAATCAAAGAAAACTTTTCATAAAATAGTTTTCCCTTTGCATGGCCAGGTTTTAGAAGCATCATCCGTTTACACGGAAACAGCAGAATCGCTGAAGTTGATGTAGTGAGCAGGCCGAGACACCAGTTGGTGCTGTTGGTTGTTTCAGTAACGAAAACACACAAACATGCTCCCACGGTAAAAAAAAAAAAAAAAAAAAAAAAAAGGAGAATATGGATATCGCGTGAACAGACCAAGTCGGATTGTGATTACGGTGACTGTCGACTCTAAAACTACCGATTTCCAGGAGAATCTAGACTTGGAGTCATGATACTCTGGAGGAAAACACTGTTCTTATTATCTTTGGCTCTTCATCTGTGAATTTGCAAGTTCTTGCAGTGCATGTCTGGTTTATTTTCCCTGGATAGAAACCAAAACATTCGAAGTGTTGTGACTGTCTATGTAGAACCAGCAGAGGGCGCCACAGTATCGTCTTAGACTGTCTTCCTCTCCTGCTGCTCTTCTTCTTGAGTCGCACATCAGTCCTGAAACTTCCGCAGAAAATTGAGCAGACTGCAAATGAACCCACTGACCCACGAGCTTTGTTTTGTTGGATAACATCAGGATCTTCATAAGAAATAAAACATACGCTCACTGGTTCAGCAACAGATTCCTCTATTACTTTTTTTTAAACTTAATTATTTTCTAAATATCAAAAAAGATGTATTATTATTATTATTATTCTATTATTATTATTATTGTTGTTATTATTATTAACATTGTTTTTATTTTTATTTTAAGATTTAATTTGCTGATCAATTTCAAGTTAAACTTCACTTCTTATGTGTAATTTTATGTTTAAAATTGAATTTTTATGTCAAAACAAAATAACTTTATAAGTTCACAGTTCACTTTCTATGTTTAAAGTTCAATTTGAAATGTTCAAAATGTGTTTTGGTATGTTAAAAGTTCAACTTTAAATCTGGAAAAAAAAAAAAAAAAATATATATATATATATATATATATATATATATATATATATATATATATATATATATATATATATATATTCATATATACACACATTCAGTTTAACACTCAATTTTGCAAAAAAAGTAAGTAAACATAGTTGCCCTTTTGAGACATCATGATATGCAAATTAGATGAACAAATCTACTTCAATGTTTTGGTCAAACGGAATAATTTTGTCTTTTAAAGTCCCTCAAACCTGTTCCACGTCGCAGCCTTTTGAAATCTTGACTCCAGAGTTGCATGTCTGGCTCCTCGAGGGTGAACCGAGCTCCTCCTCTGTTTCCTCAGCTGTGCGGCGCCTTCGTGGTGGCCTTCGGCGAGTTCCAGATGATGCACTCCAAGTTCGCCTCGCTGGTCACGTCCTTCTGGCCCATCTTCCCGGCCAACACGCTGGTGATCACGGGCACCATCGTCACCTGCGTGTGCTACCTGGGCATTCTGGGGGGCATGAGGGAGAACCGCTGCATGCTCATCTCTGTGAGTAGCGCCCGGGGATTCCCATGGTGCTTTGCGGTGCAGCCTGGGTGACCGGAGGTGTTTGAACCCTGTTTGCAGTTCTTCATCTTGCTCTTCATCCTCATGCTGGTGGAGCTGGCCATGGCCCTCGTCTTCCTGGTCTACAGCCGAGAGGTGAGATGTTCCACCGCTCTGTTCGGTTGCCGCGCCTTGTTGTGTAGACGGGAGTAGCATTCAAATTGTTTCTGTCAAACTTCTCTGAAACGATCAGTTATCACTCGTTTTAACTTAAATTGGGGGACAGTGTGAAAAAAGTCATTGAAAACATGACAGTCTGAGTTACTGTATATTAGGGAGACAGTAGCTTTGGTGAAATTAGACAATTTAAACACTCTGATAATGACACAGACCTCTCGATATGCCACAATACCAGCAGCCTGCTGCCTTATCATGTTCCTGGAACCGGTATTAGAAAGTTCTCATCATCGGCCTGCTGCCTGCATGTGTCCTCATGAAACCAAACAGTAGTGTTTGTATTGTCCACTCTAACCCCCCCCCGCCAGATTCACTCCTACTTCGAGCGAGACCTGATGCGCAGCCTGGAGATCTACAGGCAGTCTAGTCCATCTGCCAACACGACCCTGAAAGAAGACTTCGATGCGGTTCATTTCCTGGTGAGGACCTGACCTGTATTTCATCAACATGGAAAACAGAAAGTTTGACTTAACCTGAAGGAACTTCTGAAAGCATAAAACTAGAAAATGAAGGGTGACGAACCAACAGTTCTTGGAGAGTATTTTGTGGTTTTTTGTTTTTTTTTTTTTCCACATTCCATCAAACATTTGCAAAGCTTTGTGTTTATATACTACCCATTACAGGTTGAACCAGGACGTCTGCAAAAACAGCTAAATATTAAAAGTTGAAGTTATCCTGGTAAACGAATCCAGAATCACTCATTTATTGCCCATTTTTTGTCAATTCTTCAGCCAGAAAATCAGAAGGTCTAATTTGCATGATGATTCAAGTGAAAATGCCTCGTTTTGTTCTCACTGATGAGAGTTTGAAACGACAGAAACACTGAAAATGTCTTAGCATGCCAGGCCACAAGTTGGTGCTGGTAGTTGTTTTCGTAATGAAACCACACGCACATATGTGTGAATGCGTGTGTGTCATGTGAATGGGCCTCCTTTGAAAATGTCATGTAAACAGGACCGACATAAACCCCATTTATCAAAACAGTAAAAGTTGCAGTACAAACTGAGAGTGTACCAGTTTCTATTGACAAACTCAGACTGTGATTAGTTTTGTGTAAAGTAGACCATCCATTTGCTTGTTGCTCTGCATGTTTCTTATGTAAACTCTGTAAATGTCAGCGTCCACAAACAGAAGCTGCTGGAGCAACGCGGCCGGTTCTCCATTTTCCATTCATCCATACTGTTCTTAACACTTCTCCCTCTTTCTACTTAAATAACATTAAATGTTCCTTCTTCGTCTCATTATTGTGTTTTTTTTTGGGTGCAGTTTAAATGCTGTGGCGTTCACGGTGAGGACGACTGGAAGGGGAACGTCCCGATCTCCTGTTGCGTTGACGACCCCTGCAACTCGGCAGTACAAACCAACTGGGGACAGGTTGGAGACATGCCATTTGTATGAATACAAATATTTGTTCTGTAAAGTATTCTGTGTAAATGAAGGCTAACCGAACAGACTGTACCTTCCAGGGCTGTCTGGACGTGCTGAGGGACTGGTTTGCCAGGAACTACTTGAGCACTGGGGCCGGCGTCATCACCATGTTCATCATACAGGTACTCTGCACTTCATTCTTTTCCATACAGATCTCCCATGTTTTCGTTTTTATGTTCACACAGCGACAAAAAAAGTCAGGATTTTTCATGGTCCCATTTCCACAACAGTGTTTTCAAGTGAAAACAGAAAAAGTTGGAGTTGAGTGTCTGTTTACATGAAAATACAACAAATAAGGACATTAGAAGAGCAGCTGATGTTGGAAAGTCTTGTGCAAGAAACAGAGTAGGAAGGAGAAACGATGAGAATGGAGACACTATATAGAGGAGAAGAGCATGTTATATCCTGATATATACACGTTGCATGAAAAAAGTGTCTCATAGTGTGGAAGAAATCATATATGAGCTAAGAATAGCGTGGGAACAAGAACAGAGCCCTGGGGCACACCCTGTGTGACAGAGACAAGTCAGGAAAGCTCTTCCTCGCCAGACAAGAGAGAATCATGAGCAACATGACAAATCTTTCTTTCTCAACACCTTGTCCTCTTGTTCTGCGAAACATCTTTTCTTCCAGTTTTTTCACCTGATTTATACATTTAACATAAATTCATATCCAATAATAGAAATCTTTGCCTTAGCAAAGCACTGCACTCATGTACTCTAGTTCATATGTTCAGAAGAATAAACTCAGTGCTGTTAGTAGGTCATATTTGGGCAGTTTGATTCTCCGCATAAAAGAATATATAGTAGAGAAACGGCGCTCAGTCGCCTGCAGGCAATCCTTTGCATGGACGGGGTTAGAGTATTGATCTGCACATCACCGGTTCATGGATGCACTGAGAGTGGACGTGCAGACGAGGATACAGTAAAGAGGGGAAAAGATGGAAGAAGATGATCTGTTGTGACAAACCCTCACGAGAAAATACTGGAAAAAAAACAGAAAGGCATCATGGCATTGGTGAGACTCACCTGAGCGTAATATTGGCTGTATCTGGCTCCTTAACTAAAATGACCTTGATTCCTTCGTGTTAGATGAGAACATCACTCTCAGTAATATGTCGATTCGTTCAGTGTGAAAAGTTGTCTTTTTGGAGATTTTATGTCTCTTATTAGAAGCTGTAATGTGTCCCTCTGTCAATGACTGATTTAACCACGTTCTGATTGCTCTGCTATTTAATGTTGTTTTGCACCAGATCCTTAATGACAGCAATTCCCAGTTTATTCTGTGAGCAGCACAACACGGGCGTCTTCATCGATTCAGCTAAAGCCACTGAAACGGCCCATTATTATACTGTAGTTAATAAATTAAGCAGCGTCAGTCTCTGGCCCTTCTGTTAAATGGCTCCTCAAATACTTTACTGACTGAAAGCTCTATTTTCAGTATATGTCAGTATATTGTACACTATATTCAATTGCATATTTTGTTATACGGAGCTAAATAAAGGTGAAATGAATAAAAGAAATTTAGCTTTTTCCTTTTTTGTGCTATATTCATAAAACATTCAGAAAATCTCACAAATCAATGTGTTGTTTTTCTCCCCACCTCTTCTTCTTCCACAGTTTCTTTGCCTGTGCGTCACTGTGCCTCTGTTTTGCCACTTCAGCCGAGAAGGACTGGGCTACCAGTGACCTCAAAAAAAAAAAAAAGAAGAAGAAAAATCTTCAACCATGCATACGATTCTTTTTACTCTTTCCTGGGTGTTTGCTGCCATTTGTCAACAAGCGAGGGCGATGAAGGAAAAGCTGAGGATGAAGGTGACATTCCAGTGAGATACATTCTGACATGATTCTGTCAAAAAAAATATGAAGGCTGAGAGAGAATCATCTCCAGGGATGCATGGATACCATTTCTTTAAAGTACTGCAGTAGTACTCGTGCTAACCTTTAGCTTACAGCCTGCTGTTCATGAGCGGACCAGTCAGACTTCAGCCATGTTTAGCATACAGCATCGCTGGCGTGTGAGCCCTGAAACTCTTTAGCATGTAGCATTGCTGGCGTGTGAGCCCTGAAACTCTTTAGCATGTAGCACGGCTCTGAGTTGCGTGGTGACGATCTCTGTCTTGGGTTGTATCTGGGATCTTTTTCTGAACGTGCGCAGTATCAGACCCGATACTGGTATTGATGTCAGTGCATCTCTACTCATCACAAAAGGAAAAAAAAAAGTTTTTCCTGTGTATCAAAAATTCAGACTCGCATTAAACCCAGGATTTCCCTCAGGAATGTGTGAGATTTCACCTCCTCACTACAAACAAACAACCAAATTAATTACTGTTTGCTGCTCAACACATGGCTTCTTCTGTAATTCAAATCTCTTCTTGTATACAGTTTTTTTTCCTTTCCTCCTCCTCAAGGTGAATATACTGTTTTTCTGTCTCCTGATGCTCATGTGTGAATTCGTTGGGGGTTTTACCCCCAGCATTACACTCCAAGGCTTGTTGATCATGTGGCGATGCTGTGTGATTAAAGTTAAATTGAACATATACTACACCTGTTTGGGAACCAACAAAACCTTTAAGCAGCTCTATGGTGCCTTTCAATAATGCTAAATTAACTGTAGTACAGAAATTTAGTGTTAAAAGCAGCGGTATACAACACACACACACACACACACACACACACACACACACACACACACACACACACACACACACACACACACACACGTAAAGGGACTGTGCAAACATAATTGTAATTAAAAAAGAAGCCTGTTAATATTTTCTTGAGTGCACAGACAGTTATCCATGGATTACTGTGATACTGCAGAAAAGGAAACATTTTTTGTTAACAAATAAGTTAAAATTGTTAAAAAAAAATGATCCAGGCTTTTTTTTTTTTTTTTTTTTTTTTTTTTTTTGGTGAAGTTTGATTTTTGGTTGACAGATGCCACACTCATGTGCAAACATTGTATATAAATCTGCCTTATCCTCGATTTTCCCTGCATTCACACTCCAGTTATCTCATTGAACATTCTCTTTTTTAAAATAAAAAAGTTCAATAAAAACAAGTGTGCTGAAAACAACACTTGCTGTACATGTGTGAGTAAATAGAACAACCTTTTCCTCCAGGGTGTCATGGCTCCCAGTCCAGATTCTCCTGGACTTGGTGGTTTTACAGTGATAATCCAACTTGGTGGTCTTTCCACTGTCAGCTGGGATTGGTTCCATTGCTCCATCACCATGAGATGGATAGAGCAGACAGGAGAAAGATGGATTGGTAGATCAGATCAAACAAGGGCATGAAGATAAGACGACAAAGCAAAGAACACAAAGAGTTAAAAGGAGCTGTAGCCAGCATAGATTTGAAGATTTTGCCACAAAATACCCATAATCTAGATTTTAGATGACCTTTTAGCTGTTTTGTTTAAATTGTGTCACTCCAAACTCAACAGTTCTCTGATCTTCAGCACATCATCAACTCCAACACATCTAGTCTGTTTTGCCATGATGTGTTTCATCAGGATGTAAACTGGAACAGGTAACGGCTCCCTAGATCTCCTGGATCCCAGCTGTGTGTGGACGAATGACCCCGGATTTCTAGATTTGGTTTTATTCCATTGCAATGTGCGCGACTGTGCGCAGACATTATTCTGACTGCGTGATCGATGCACTTCCACCGGCTGCCATAATGCAGCTGTCGTTTCTCGTTTCCATCAGATGCAAAATGAGGTGCTGAACAAAGGAGAGACGTGAGAACAGCAGCCAAATAATCTCTCTCTGAGAAAACTTTTAAGTTTCTCAACAGAGCCGGTGAGGCCAACGGAGTAATCTAATCTGAATCTGATGAAGAAAAACAAGCTGGGACAGTTTGTGAATAGAGTGACTGAGGAGGGCTTTTTTCCACTCACACTATATTTTGTCACTGGAGTCATGCAGTCATTTGGTTGATATTTTTTCCCTCCACACAGTCAAAAATTGTAGTCTCTGAGTAATCTTAAATTTTTGTTTCATATTTATTCAATTTAACCACAGAAAACTTAGTCCTGATGTAAACTTAAAGATACTTTTGTAATATCAACCAAAATCAGCAGGTTTTCAAACTTTCCTGAGCCCGTTTCTTCTTATCCAGTATGACTTTACTCCACAAGGTGGCGTATTGAGTTGCTCAAAGAAGCAGCAGAGGTAATAGTTAACGGCATTTCTTTCTAAACTACTGATTTAACTGACAAAATATGAACAACTGCAACAACCAACGGAGAAGAAGAAGAGCCAAAACTCTGCCTGCTGCTAACGTGGCTCAGCACTGCTACCTCTTAATCTCTTTCATGTTTCGATCTTTAAAGCTGACGACAGATACTGTATCTTAAACACTCAGAGCTGGATCACCTCTAAAAGGCCACCTTCAGAAGGTTCATTTCCAGCTGAGCATTGTTCTGAAATGCTTCCTCTCTTATCTTCCCCCATCTCTGGGTTCTTCATGCGAGCCATCCATCCAGATCACGCCATCTGTCTTTGAACTCGCATGGCGGGCGGGCGTTTACTGCCTGTGGCTGTGTGCAAGCCTGATAATGAAGGTGCTGATTACATGAAAGCGTCGTGGTGCTGGCAGCTCCAGATAGTGCCACTTGTGGCTGGATTGGAGATTTATCGCTTCGGCACGGCGAGGAATCTCTGTTAACAACTTCCTCTTGCGGAGCGATGCGCGGCCTGATTGATGCCTCCGCTGATTCCTCCTGAGATGTTTTCACAATCTCTCTCCTCTGTCGGCGTCCTGGGAGTGCCACGCCATGCGGTGACATATTCAATACTCGATCTGCTTGGTTGCATTTATCACTTAATCTTCTTAAAGTCTGAGACAGTGTGAGCAAGAGGAAATGGCACAGATGAGCCACAACATTATGACAACTTGTCGGTTGTTGTGTGCGGTCAAAACAACCGTGGCGAGACATGAACGGAGTTCCAAGTCAGGAGCAGAAGCATTCGAAGGACAATGAGACGCGTGTCTCAATTCAGCAGTCCAAGACGAAGAGTCCTTCTTCTTCTTTCACGATCGAAACAGTAGATCTTCTTCTTCCTCTCCTGTTCCTGAAAATATCTGCTGGTGACTCATTCAAAATGGCAGGACTCAAGGGACTCACAAAGAAAATCGGCTCCTGCTGTTCATCCCTCTGCCCTAAATCTGCCACCATCATTCCCTCCACCAGTCAAGTCTGTCAATCCTGTTGACCTTGACCGATGTCAGTGTTCATACCGAGCAGATGGGTCGACAGAAAATGTGACCATCGTATCCAACAACATGGCGGTCTTCGTAGGTTGACGAGCTACGTTAAGTTCTACACTCAAACCCAAAAACTGGTCATGATACTGAGTGGTATTCATGGACACTGGGCTTCCTGAGTAACAGAACTCAGCCCATCAGGATGGGGGTCCGGGTTTGTACTACACTCATCCTGAACACTGGAGCACCTCAGGGTTCTGTCCTCAGCCCCTTTCTCCTCACTCCTCTCACTCATGATGGCTCCCTAATCCAAGAAGTTCCTCCATGGATTTCTTCACACTACCTTAATGTTCGATCCCGCCTGTCCTCATCGCTCCCAAACAGGTGAGTTCAATACTCGGTTGTGGTCAATGCACCTGAAAAAATACGACCGTGTTAGAGAAAACTCTTTAAAGCTGTTAGTTGGTTTTTAACTTCTATAAATTGCAAATAAAACAAAGCTATAGAAAAATTCAACAGATTATCGTTAAATTTCAAATGAACCTAAATAAGATGTTAGTAGTGTTGAGCCAGAACTGCTTCATGAAGCTGCTGCGAGACCAGAAATTAGCCAAAGTTCGGTATTTCTCTACTAGTCTGGCTTCACACCGGAGAGCACCTTCAAACTTGACTGACTTATTGACAAACCAATAGAAATATTCTATTTTTAGAGTATGTTGAATCAAATGATGGTCCAGTTTGAACCTGAGAAACTCGTTGTAGTACAACAAAACTAGAAGTTCCTGGTCTGAGTCCTCATCCTGTCAATAGAAAGTTTCCTCCTCTGAGTCTGGTTCTGTAGAAAGTTTCCTCCTGAGTCCCTTCACATGACTGTTGTTATTGAAACTCTAGAAATCAGATTGAATTGAATTGTGTTGAATCAAATAAAGCTAAATGTGTTACTGCAGCAGCCTGTCTGCTGGTCGCTGGATGGAATTTATTCTTCTGGTGCAGTATAAAACACACTTGCAGGCGAAAAACCTCACTCTGCACTCCAGTTTGTTCTGCAGCAACAACAATGGTTCATGATTATTTACTGGCAACACATTGGTGACCTGTTGGTTCACTATCAATTTGTTTATTACTTTACCTTAAGGAAATGTTACCATCAGGGTTGAAAACCTATATCTCTACATTATTATATTATATTATATGATATTATATGATATTATATCATATTATAGTAGGAGCAGCAGCAGTATTCATAAAATTGTTGCTTTTTTACTTTATTCTTATATTTTCTACTTCTTTAGATACTTGAACAATGTCGATGCTTTTAAAGAGTTATAATGTTATTTTGAAGAAATGAACTAGATTATAGATCAAATTACCTATATTATGGTAACAGAAATATTCCTTTAACCATCTGAAAAATATGAATTATTTTGGATGTACTGTAGAATGAACCTTACCGGGCTGATGAAGTACTAACTCAAAATCCTGAATTAATTGGCACAAAAGTCATTAAACCCTGCAAAAAAAGGTTAGTTTAGTATACATGAACTATTTGTGTTCTATAATTTCACCTTTTAAAATATTTTCATGCAACAATTTCTCAAAAAGGAACAGAATTATATGCATAATGTAATAATGTAGAGGGGGAAATATCTGTTTTTGGGAATATGCAGCTGTGTGTGAAGGTGGCCTGAGACAAATGTGACAATACGTGTTCGTACTCTCACCAAGGTCAGCGATAACCAGTGGTTTCTTAATGAAAAAGGTCGGGTGTTGGAGGGTAAACTCATCAGAGACTCATCGTTAGAGGCGACTTGTCGTGTTCGTGTCTTGATTCTCTTGATCCTGTAAAACCTGAGAAGAAATCAAAGACGTGAGCATTGAAGTGATTGAGTCCCAGCAGCAGAAGTCCTCCAGGAGAGGCGGTAGGAGTTCACTGCAGGAATAATGAAATGAACAGGAAGAACTGCAGGGAAGTCTCTGCTTTTGTTGAATTTCCCTCTGATTTCTGATGATCAGCCGGCTTCACGCAGAGAGGAAACATTAGTATGACAGCTCCAATCTTTCTAATTCTAATCTGCAGCTCACTGTACAGACGTGCAGACATTGTACAGTGATTTTCTGTTCTTCTTTGGTTTCCCACCTGGGGTTGAGGGAGCTCCAGATCACAGGTTCAACCCAAAGAGTCTCCTTTTGTCACAACTGGATTTGCACATATCAAGGACATCACAAGAAGACACAGTGTTTCAGAGGTGACAGTCGCCATAGTAACGATCCAGCTTGGTGGTCCGGCCATACGAATGTCTGTGTTCTCCTGTTCCTAATGTTTACAGCGTGTTGTTCTTTGTACTCAAAGTTTACATCTAAATACGAGGCCTTGCAGAGTCCACCTCCCCTTTGGGAAAAAGAAATTGATTAATCTGTGTTAGTGGCCTGATTTCCTGTTTTCCCACTCCATCATACCCCCTCTACTCCGCCTGTTTCTCTGGGCTTCTGCATCATCCATTTTTAACGTAAAACAAAGCGGGTCACGCAGGTAAGTAGGTCAGCGCAGCTGAAGTTGTGAACCTCCCCCCGACTCCGGCACATGGCCGCCGTACTGTTCTCGCCGCCACTCTGCCAAGATCTCCCCTGAGACATCCGACATGTGGAGACGAGGCACGTTTCTCGGCTGGAGACTGGATCGATGTGCCAAGTGACCCGCTCCTCCTCCCACACCCTCAGCTCTCTGCTTCATTGGATTGATGCTTAGAAAACATAATTCATACTTATTCACCTTTTTTTCCTTAAAATCTCAAAATTTGTCTCAGTGAGGTTTAATAATCTCATGACACGGCCTGCATCGCTTCACCCTGTCATTTACCCTCACGGCCATGATGGATTCATCACTTTAGCAGTGTGTGGACGTGCATATATAAACCTGACAGTTATCAAGACTGTGAGAGAATCTAGGCCAGTTTGCTTCAAAGGGTGAATGATTCCACTTCCAGATGGAAGAAACCCACAGGTCTGTCCCTCAGAATGATGATCTTTGTACTTCTCTTGATTGTACACAGGCATGTTTAAAGTTTTCCACCTCACTGTGACACTCTCTAAGCCCTCCATCATGATCAGCAGCTCAGGCCTTCAGACTGTCCCAGATGTTGCACTTATCTAGAATTCCAGGTAAATTGGTCCGAGAGCTGTCCCTTTGGTCAACTTGGATTTGTTGGCCAGTAAAGAGAGTTTTGTACAAAAAACTTGTGGGGTTGATCAACTCATCTGAGATGCTGTTTCATAATGGGGCGTTGAGGAACCTTGGGAGTGATTTATGGTGAATCCTTTACTAAATGAAATCTGATGAGAAAAAAGAGGTCAATTCATCAGCTTGACCTACTTTGTTGCCATCCATGTGATCTTCTGGGATAAATAAACTAGACAGTGACAAGTTTGGAGTCAAGACGGTTTGTTTTGTACCTGGAAAAGTGTCACTTCTTCATAATGTATCGAGGATGAGGATGTATGTTTGTATTTCAGATCCTCAGCCACTGGATACAGACTGATGCTCTTGTTACAGTTTTCATGTTGCTGTCAGGGAGAATTGAGGCTTTCAAGTGAAAACAACAAACTGTCAATTGATGGTGCTCGGACCTGCTGACAGCACCACTTTCTGAAAATGGTTCCCAGGATGGAATTTTTTGGAAAACTCGAGAGCACCATCTCTGTAGAAATGTTGGAAAAAAGCACATTTTGAGAAGACTCCAACTCCAGTGAATGGAAGTTTAGTTATATAGTTACTACTTTGACTCATACTCTGTTTTGAGGAGCGAGACAGCAGCTCTGCAGCTCTTCAGCAGAAATAAGTCAGTAACTCCGAATGGCAGAAAACTTATGGTTTTATAAAATGAGATTTCCAACAATAGTCGAGACAAATCCAGATGGCACCAATGGTCAGCGTGGTTCAGTTCATGTAACATGATGACGCAGACACATAATGCCACCAAATGTAACTTACTTCTAATTAACAGAGGTGTGAAAGGTCAAACTGGACTCTATTTCAAATACACAGTATGCAAGAAAGCCAGAAAGAGTCATTTCTTTGCATGCAGCGAACACGCAGAAGCAGATAACACAGTGCAGAGGCAGCAGTGGAGCATCATGGTCCGTCATTGGTGCGGCGGAGGGTTCCAGCTGGTCAGCCCTGATGGAAAAGGATGCTAATTTGGCAGGATTTACATAGTAATAGACCGACACGCTCTCCAGACTGCTGGCCAACTTATCTTTTGATTGACAGCTGGGTCGAGAAGACGTAAACAGACCCCAAGTTTTCTGTGTGTGTGTGTGTGTGTGTGTGTGTGTGTGTGCGTGCGTGTGTGTGTGTGTGTGTGTGTGTGTGTGTGTGTGTGTGTGTGTGTGTGTGTGTGTGTGTGTGTGTGTGTGTGTGTGTGTGTGTGTGTGTGATCGCCCCCACCCCCCAAGTGAGCAGCCAAATCAGATCAAATGCGGAGATGCTTTGAAATCCGACAATATTTGGAACAGAGCTCAAGTTTCTTTATTCTCATCTGGGGAAATACGAGTTGGTTTTACATAACGAAGCCCGGAGCTAATTACAGATAAACTTTGGTTCATTAATGTGCAGGGCTCTGCAAATCGACATCTGTCTGTGAAGTCGACCCAAATGCTGTCACTTTAACCACCACCTGAAGTTTTGTCTGGTTGTTTCCACCAGCAGATTCATCCACCTCCAGTCAAAGTGCATTTCTATGTTTACAAACCCCTCCGGTGTCTGTTTCTCGCAGCGAGGGAAATAGCTTCACCTGCGAGCAGCCATGGAGCCGGGGTGGAGCAGGCCAGAAGGAAATCACAACCTCACCTGCTTTAGAAGGAATGTTCGGTGCTCAGCACGAAGCGAGAATGAATCAGGCTCTTCTCTGGGCACCAGAGCAGCTCCTGGACAGTTTCTCCCCGGTGGGTTTTTCCTGGAGTGGGTCTTTCTTCTGGTTTATGATCTGGAAGAGTTCAACTTTTTCTCTCTTTTTCTGTCCTCGGCTCTGCTGATGAACAAAAACAAACACCGAAACCTTGAAATGTCACTTTTTGAGCTTTAAACTCTGTTTACACAAGGTCTCAAGTGTATTTTTGCCTTTTTTACTGACATCGTCTAAATGGGACCTTAGTCGAAATTAAAAGGACATCATGTAAAATATCAATAAATATATTGTAATAAATAATATCAGTAGAAAAGCTGTTAATTTCTTAGTTACCACATTTATTGAAAATAAATGTATCATGACTAATAACACTTTTCTTTCACGTTGTCTTTTTCAGTCTCTGTTAATAATCAAAGGGAACCACTCCCAGTGTGGGTCAACAGAGTCCAAATGAAAGTAGCTTTCGTTAAGTTATCTAAAGAGTGTTTCACTCCGGAGGAAAATGTTTTGACAACAGCAAACAAGTGTTTATTTTAGTCGATTTAAATGTGATCAAATGGTTGGTTGATAACCTTTAGCTTGCTAATTTACACAAGTTCCAAACTGTATGTGACCTGTCCGCTGAGTCAATATCAATGTTAAAAATACATTGAATCTGCATTTGTGTTGTGAAACTGGTCGACTTGGTTTGTTTATGAAATGTTTCAGCCTGTCACACATCATATTTCCTACCTATACCTGACCATCCATTTCATTTTCTCGATGACTGGTTAATTTATTTCCCGTCTCCAGTCACGTTTCCGTGGATGAATCTCATCTGGTTCAAATTCTCACTTAGACACACATGATTACATGTGCACGTTACAAATGTGATTAACTGTCTCACACGCTACACCCTTTAACCCTTTAATAATTCATACCAGCGGATTTTGATTACACTACTGCAAATTTGGTAAAGAAAGGAAAAAACTGATTTTAGTAGATAAATGGTTCTTCATCCATAATACTGAGAAGCTCATGTTGAAGATGTGACAGTGTGGTGAATCTAAAGAAATCCACCCTAATGACAAGTCTATGTAAGGAAAGCTCATTTTCTTCGCTTTCTGTGAGTTTTAGATTTGTAGAAATATCACAAAAAATCAATCCAAGTCAATTAAAAACACCTGTAAAATGAGCTCTGTTTGCAAAGAAAAGTAGGCCGTCTGCTGCCAACTGGAAGCTTCCAAAAAGCAAGAAAAAAAAAATAGAACAAAATCAGAGTCATTGGTATAAAAAAAGGAGGCACTCAGATGTGTGTGTGTGTCTATTTCAGTGCTCACAGGCTGATTTTGGAAGTGGGGGCGGGGGAGAATCACTTCGTGTGCATCAGCCACTCGTCAGACGTCTAAAAACAGCAACGCAAACACGTGTGACACCCTCATGACGACGGACGCCCAGTTTTCTCACCTAGCAGACCGTGAAGGCAGGAAAAAAACCCAACCTGAAGCCAGCAGTGGAGATAATTATGACTTTATCTGACAGGGAGAAGTGAGGAAGAAAGACCGAGAGACAGATGACAGGAAGCAGCTGCTGTTTTGGACCAGGATGTTCAAAAACAGTACATGACACTTGGATTAGATCAGAGATCAGATCACAAAGAACTTTATTGGTCCATCACTGATTTATCAGCTTTACACTCTGTCACATTCACCAACAAACACACACGCTCACCAGTGATGATGGTTGTCCTTTGTGGTTTAGTGTCTTGCTCATAGGCACTTTGACAGACGTCCGATGTTGGATTGAAGCTGTAACCTTCCAACTGAGAAACAGCTCGTTCTACCAACTGAACTCCATCCTGAAAATAAAGCGTTTCATTGATTTTCTGTAATTTTCACTCTGGTTCACCAAGACATCCTGCTCTGAGCTGTAATTGAAATGCAACCAGTTTCATTAGTGTCAGGTAGCGAGAACCAATTAAAAGACATTTGCCTGAAGAACTCTGAATTTGTTTATAAGATTTATCTGAATGCTTAAAAGTTTCTCATGTAGAACCACCAGACTTGTTTGGTGCAATAAAACCATTGAAAATGTGCTTTTCACAGACTTACAAGACGACTGGAGAAGGCCTTTACATGGTGATGTTGATGGTTGTTCAGGTCTTCTGACGTCTAATCAGCATCTAGTCCGATGGATGGATGGATGGATGGATGGATGGATGATGACAGATGGATTGATGTATGGAGGATGGAGGATGGTGGATGGATGGATGGATGGATGGATGATGATGATGATAATGGATAGACGGATGGATGGATGATGATAATGATGAATAGATGGATGGATGGACGGATGGGCGGATGGATTGATGATGAATGAATGGTTGATGGATGGATGGGTGGATGTATGCGTATGTCTTCCGACAATGAAGGTAAAAGTACTTTGTAAGAGTCCGAGGTAAACTAATACATGGTTCTTTTCTTAACTTTAATTAAATGTTTTTCCCTTTTTTCTCAACATTTCTCTTGTTCACTGTGTTCATGGTTCTCCGCTGGTGAAATTCACAGTTTATCTCCCATAACCAAAATGGAATGGCCTTCAACGTTTTTTTACTTGAGTAGAAATGCAGAAACTCATGTAAACGAAGAAAGAAACTGACTTTAGTAAAAGAGCTGATTCAACTTCCTCGCTGAAATGCTCTCCAGAAAAAAATCTTTTTAACCAAACTGATGTCCGATCAAGGCATTCTGTGTCATGGTTCAAATGTAGTTTCCTGTGCTGCTTTGAGATCTGGGCTCTGTCTCTGGTTTTAGGCTTCTTCATGATACTGGACGATACCGTATCTTTCTTGTGTGTCTTGTTTTCCAGCTCGTCTGTGTTTCAGTGTTTGTTACTTGTGGTTTCTTGGTTCCTTGAGCTCTGGGCTTTTCTCTCTGTTTGGATTTTTATCTCCACAGCATGGCTTTGTTGGCTGATTGCTTATCCTCCACTTTTCCCCAGGGCTTCTAGTAAATGAAGCTCCTGGAACTTAAATGGCAGCGTCTGGTTTAATGAGTCCCTAATCAGTGATCCCTGACTCAAACTTTTTTCAAGTCGTGGTGATATGCAATATATATGTTATAACAATTCTTATTATATACAATGTGAAGGAGTCAGTTCTAATCATAGCCTTTGTAAAATTTAGCAATGAAGTACAAATGCTTTGTTACTCTCCATTTCTGACCATAGCTTACAGATGGATCTCAGATCTTTCATCAGATTTACCAAATGAAGCACTGAGTAAAATAATTCCTCACATTTTGAGATGACTGTTTATTTCAGTTGTCAGTCTGCTCTCATGTGGAACCAGCTCGCAATTTTTCATTTAGAACTGGCTTAAGGCTTATTTATGATCAACATATGCACAAAACATATCTCACAATAAATGTCACTGTGTTTTATTTCCAGGTGTCCAATTTGTTGGAATGAGAGTCTGGCATATAATCTACCAGACAGCGCTGCTCTAAATCAAACATACTGGCCAAATACCAAGAATACAAGTAGAGATAATCTTAGAGAGGAAGAGAGAAGTCAATAATAACTGCGATTTGCAGATGTTGATATTGAGAATGAAATCGCAGCACTGCGTGTGATGTGGTCTGAGAGGCTGTAAAACCCTGGGAGGTGTCTCACAGCTGGACGGAAGGCTTTGTGTTTATCGGTATGTGTGTCTAACAGTGAGCATGAATGAAGATTGTGCTGCAGACTACAGAGAAGTCAAGGACAAGTTAACCACAAACATGATTGAAGTTTGGGAGAAACTTTTTTTTCGTGAAGACGATCATCCTTCACCTTCATAGTTGGTTGGACTTTCCAAGAAGTCTGACGGGTATGACTTCTGAGAGGCGCAAACAAGCCAACACTTCCACTGACCCTCGAGTTTCCCAGACTGTGAGCACTGCCAGAAAGCGGAAGGCAGGAGGAGGCAGAAATCTGCAGAGCTTCAGTGGATAGTGTCCCAACAACCATAAATCACAACGCCAAGGGCATTCAAAGGCGTTCAGAAAGTAGTGAGAACTGAGGATGAGGAGTTTTTTGTAAACCAGACTGGATGCTGCAGAAGCAAGATACATGAAGTCGATGGGAACGAGTGACTTGGAGCTGTGGAGGGGAACCTTCCAGTATCACGATCCTCATCTAATCAGAGTACGATGATCTACCTGATCCATCTAACAGGAACAGCTGTGCCAAACTCTTGGAGACGTACTGTAGATGTATGTTTGTTGAGTTTTGGGGACAAGGCTTTGCTGCGAAGCCCCTCCTTCAGGTTTAACAGTCTCCTGGGAATCACAGGGTCACAGAAAAGTCAAACCGTCAACAGAGTTTCCAAAACTGCTGAATGAACTTCTCAGTGACTGAGCATCACAAGGGACGAGCAGTGAATTAACGCTGCTGGGACGGAGATTCGTTCATCGAGTCATCCAGGGCAAGATGGGGTGAAGCTGAGCAACCCAAACTGTCCTTTGACGCCCTATTGATGTGTCCAGGTGGAACCCTTTAGGCTCAAAAGACCAACAGCATAAAACATGACTCATGTAAAAATACAGTGATGTTTCAGTACAAAAGCCATTTTTATATGATATAAACACAACTCTAACACCAACCAAGTGAATGGCTGACTGATTACAAAAACATTGGATGAGCGTCACATTGGTCATATTTCAGAAGCTAGCACTTTAATTAAAACAGACTCCTCAGATTGTCCGAATATATATATTTATATTTTCAAGCAGGAGTCAAAAAAACAGGCTTTAAAAGATTTAAGTCCTTATCATTTTAAAGCTCTTAAGCCCTTAATTCTGTCTCTATTTCTGCTCTCTACAATAGCAACATGTCATTCCACTAATAAAGTGTTTATTGCAGTCAAAAAAGTCAACTTTCACGCAAGCACAACTCCCCTGTTCTCTCCCCGAACCTCTCCTCCACCAGACATGCTGCATGCTGAGCAGCAGAGGCCGAGGCCCATCACCTTGTAATCACTTTCTACCCTCTTTGCAGCAGGTCTGGGTCAGATCACTGTGAGCGGGCATAAGTGCAAATGGAAATGGAAATTATTCCTCCGCTCGGCTGTTATTTGCTGTAAAATGATGATATTCTCCAGGCCAGCTTGTTCTAAAGTACAAAGCTTTTCCATTTCCCGACCTGCTATCTCTGATGAAAATGTGGCAGCGCTGATGACTGAAGAAGTTCATGTGCTTGTTATTCCATGATACGTATGATCAGACCTGGAAGCATCACATCAGCGGTTAAAAAAAACAGTCAGAACTTTGGACCTCTTCGGGAGAATGGGAAGCTTCAGGCACTATATTTAATGCATAGAATATAGAGGGGGTTTGATTAAAGTGCTGGGATTTCTGGTTTCACAACGCGTCTGTCATTGTGTGGTGGTGTTGAAGGGATGAGAGAGAAGCTGTTGAACTGAATGTGTCATCGACAGTTGTTGATCTAGCATTAAAATCCACTGACAATGATTACAAAGAAAAACTGACAAGAAAACCGCCTACGAGCCATCAAGGAATATATAGACTCTTTGCATTTCTCCATACAATAAAAAAAAGCTGTGGGTGCGCATAGACATGTAAACACACCTATAACATGACTTTAGGGTTATATTTTTGGTTTAATTATGAATGTCTTACCAGTTTCCAGGCAGATAATTGTGGGTAAAATGTAAGAAAAACCAGCCCTAACCACTGAATTGGAAAGACCTCACCATGGAGTCATGAAAAGACACTATCAAAAGTTGAGATTTTATCACAAATTAAAGACCTATTAGCCTCCATGTCTTGCCCAATAACCTGATTAAACTATGTACAATCATAATGTGGAAAACTGTCTTCAAAAAGGAAGTGAATATGTTTTTAAAAAACGGCATTACTGACAGGGATATTTAATTTCACCTGCCTTCAGGCTTTAATAATGCTATTCCCAATGATTTAGGTACTCAAACCTATTTGCCTCTCTTTGATTTAAAAGGGAAATTGTAACCTTCTATCCTTCTGTGCTAATGCATTTATATATCATCAATCTAATGCTGAAAGCTTGCCAGGAACGACTCCGAGCTCAAGCTTTAGTAATTTATGCTTTGAAGGTGTATCCTTGAACTGGCGCTCAGATTTTCCACTTTCCTCTGAGTGAATTTAAACAACCTCGGCAGAGCAGGCGTAAAGATGTTCACTTCTGTTTAGAAGGACAGTCTGTATGTTTGAAGTAATTCCACTCCGGTGCACCGAGAGGCAGTAGTGAGTAGCTGGGAATTCTGGCTCTTTGAAGGGAGCCGGTTCCTGAGGAGCCCTTCATTTGAAAGAGCCATTCAAAAGACTGGCTCCCTGATGAACATCACGTGACTCTATTAGAGACATCAGCCTCATTAATGTAGAGTCAATCCGTTATTTTCTGACAACTGGCACAGTTACTGTCAGTTATGAGTTGTTATCTGGTGCTTTAATGACACAGATTTAAGATTTAGGATAAACTAAACTAGATTCACAGATAAGCGCAATGGTAAAGTCCAGCTTCTTCCACCTCAGGAAGTTGGCCAGAGTGAAAAGTATTCTTTCACGTGAGCACCTTGAAACAGTAATCCATGCCTTTATTACATCTCGGCTGGATTACTGTAATGCACTTTATGTTGGAGTCAGCCAGTCGTCCCTCGCACGTCTCCAGTTGGTCCAAAATGCTGCAGCGTGACTCCTAACTGGAGGATGTAAGAGGGACACATCACTCCCATCCTGGCCTCCCTCCACTGGCTACCTGTGCATTTTAGAGTCCATTTTAAGGTTCTTTTATTTGTTTTTAAATCTCTGAATGGTCTCGCCCCGCCTTACCTCTCTGAAATGCTTCACCTCTACACTCCTGCTCTGAGCCTCAGATCAGCTGATCAGCTGCTCCTGGAGGTGCCGAGGTCCAAGCGTAGGCTCAGAGGGGACAGAGCTTTCTCTGTTGTGGCCCCCAGCTGTGGAACGAGCTGCCACTGCGCATCAGGCGGGCCCCTCACTGTCCATTTTTAAGAAAGATCTTAAAACACATTTTTATTCACTGGCTTTTAACTCAGCCTGAGACTCCGCCCTTGGTTTGTTTAATGTTTATTTAAGTGTCTCTTTTTTGTTGTTGTTTTGTTTTCTTTGTTCTTAATGTGTTTTACTCTTGCACTTGCACTTATACATATTTGTGTCTCTGTACAGCACTTTGTGCTAGCTTTAGTTGTTTTTAAAGTGCTATATAAATAAAGTTGAGCAGAGTTGAGTTGAGTTGAGTTGAGTATGTTCTTCTGATACACATTACATTGGCTTACCTTGTATGTTGTCCCCAGAAAAGAGCTTCAAAATGCTGCTACATGTCCTTTAACCGAACATTTTATGGTGTGTGTGTGTGTGTGTGTGTGTGTGTGTGTGTGTGTGTGTGTTCCATTGCTAAAACCTCTGGTAAAGCGATCCATACGGTGTTTCAAATTAACTGGTTTCCTTGTTAACTGGTGACTGACTTCCTTTAGCATTTCCTGCTGCTGCTACTAGCAGCAAATGTTGAAATTACACTCATAAAAGGTCGGACACGGCTTTTTGTCTGGTTGTTAACATCGATCAGCAACAAGGCACGTGAAGAAACCCAGTCACCAATTAAGGAAAACTAGTTATTCCAAAACACCGGCTCCGCTCCGGGTTCTACACACTTCTCCTCTGCTAGTTAGCTGCTGCGTTCAGGTGACTGGAGCGAGCGGTGGAAAACTGATACTCGGTCGTTCACATGAAGGCAGCTGGACTCAGGAGTCATTCAGGAGACACATGAAGGAAGCGTGGACAATTTGCACAAAGGAACGGCTCTCAGACAGCTGTGAACCGGCTCTCGTTGTTCACTTAAAAGAGCCGTTCAAACGAACGACTCGTTCATTGAACGTCACAGTGCGAGTAGTGAGTCGCCATTCCCCAGAGAATGGGAGACACGGCCAAACAACCCCAAATACTTATGCTTTGTTTTTGGTCTACAGCTAAAGGAAAAGCCACTGAATAAATAACTTTTTGGGCTCTTGTTCGGAGTGTAAAACAAGACAGGACGACCACTAAACATAGCTGATTAACGTAAAACTTTTTACAAATAAATGCATGAATGATGTGTTTTCATTTCAAGAGTCTAACCCAGGCCTTAGCCTTTACAGAAAAGGTGAAAAAGTCAAATGTCCTCAGGAAAATCAAATCTCAAATAGATCACAAACTGTTTTTTACTTGCCACCAAGTGGCTGAACACATTCAAATATAAATCTCATCTGCTGTGGTGGAGAACACACAAACACTCCAGCCTTTGTGTTCTGGCAGTGTTGGCGGGATATTTAGGTGGAGACGATACGGCATTCGCCTCTCGAGACGAGCGGCAGGAGTGTCAGCACTCGCCGACGGGAAATCTGCCCAATCCTCCTGGCAAACGTCAGTCCTGGGGGAACATTGGCTCTCAAACTGCAGGAACACGACCAGAAATAGCCAGAGAAAGTCAGAAAGTTCACAGCAAAATTGAAATCACCCAATCCAGAGCAAAAAAGCATCGGTAATGACACAGCTTGAAAGTTAGATTTGAGTCCTGAGAAGGACCTGATGGCAAGAAGTTGCTCAGATAGGCTGTTTTAAGAGGGAGATTACTTTTTGTGCCAAAGAGTACTCTCAGTCTGTATGAATGGCTGCAATAGTTGGCGAGAAGAACGTTACTGTTATAAATCCACAGGTGGAGTCTTCAGGGTGGGACAGAGTTGTGGTTGGATGTAAAAAATATCAACAGTTTTAAACCCCAATTTGAAAGTAATTTACACATAATATGTTGGACTTTAGTTCAATATCTACCACTGCAGGTGTCTAGTTTGGGGTTCTCATTAAAAAAAAAAAAAATCATATAAATGGTAAATTAATTCGGACAATGTATTGTCCTTTTTTTAACAGCTCATTTAATACAGTTACAGAGCAGATGTTCAGGAGGAAAATGAAACCAAGGAACTCTTGGTCTGAATTCATTTTAGAGTTGTCAGTCAAACCGGAATAGCAATGCGACTTGGCGGTCTGTCCATACAGAGGCTGTTAGTGTGGTTTGATCCTCCATCTCTGCCCTTCATGCAGTGTAATCCACTGAATCCTAACTTGCTCCCACCTTTGCTTTCAGCGTGTGAATGTGTGAATGTGACTCCAAGTGTAAAGTGCTCTGAGGCTGCTGCAGCCGGAGATGTGCTCCATGCATGAGCTCCGTTTACCTTGACCGGGTTGTGCTCATGTCAGATTGGAAAAACGTCCTCTACCATCCAGTGCCAGATCTCTTCATCTGATGTTGACTCTTGGTGGACGGACGACTGGATGACGGATGAACACGGTTAATTTGAGCCAATCAATAGGAAGATCCTAATGGTCTATATGTAAGATTCAACAGAGATAACGTCACTGCTGAACAGCATTTCTGGATTCAAATGTCTCCAATTTGCCTGATACAGCCTGAGGCATGAGTGTGTGTGTGTGTGTGTGTGTGTGGGTGTGTGTGTGTGTGTGTGTGTGTGTGTGTGTGTATGTGTGTATTGGCTTGAAAGTATAGAGTGAGGAAGAGGAGAAAAATGCAAGGGGAGCAGGAGCCCGGGAGGAGATAGTGTTGGGGTCTGAGTGAGCGGGACGCTCCGACTCGCTGGGCGACTGGTGCTTTGACAGTGATTGCTCGCCGGCCCCCGGGCCCGCCATGAGGTTTATCCAATTATCCAAACTACGCTAAGCATGATCAGGTAGAGTCCTGCGTCCCTGCTCTGTCAGTCCGTGCACGTGCCACGCTTGCCGTTCCTCCCCCGCCGTCTGTCCCCCGATGATCCCGCCCCCTCCCCTTCCCCATCTCGCCATCCCGTCCTCCAATCCCGTCGCTCGCCTCGACTATTAAATGGCAACAAACTGTCAGGGCGTCGGGTGCGTCGTGGAAGTCAGCGGGGCCCAATCCATCACCTGGAGATGGGCCTCCACTCGGGGAGGGGGGACTGGAGAGGTTCCACCAGTGAAGGGGGGAGGGGATGGAGGGGAGATGGAGGTAGGGGTAAGATGGAGGTTGGGGGTATTTAAATGGCTGCTCACAACGTTCACCTGCGAGCGGCTGACTTATGGAGATTGAATTGGACGGTGTATCCTTGAGCAAGGTCAGAATCATGGAGTCCCTTTTTCACAGGCAGACGGAAACTAAGCAAGGCAGTGGAAGAATGACGCTTAGGCATGAGCCACTGACACATTTTCTTCTCACAATAAATAGTCTGGCCTTGAGGAAACACTGTGTGAATCTAATGTGGAGCTCTTATTTGTGAACGTCCAAATCGAATCGGATCCAGCAGCTTGTTGGCGATGAATCCAAATGGAGGACAGAGACTGCTTTTTAATGATGAGGTTAGCATGTTCTGGGACAGGAAACAACTCAAAGTCGAAAGTATTTCTTCCAAAAGTTTAAATTATTATTCTGGAAAAACCACGAGTTGAATGCATTTGAATAAATGAGACTTTTCACACAGTGGCATTAAAATTTATGACTGGTATTTAGCAGAATTTGAAACAGGTTTTGTTTTTCTCCAGCTAGAGATACAGTATTGGTGTGGTTAGACCTCCCCACTCACAAAAGGGATAACTGTGTCCGATTCTGTAGCTTCTCTACAGTTTAAATCCCCGTTTATGACATTTCAAATGAAAAATCATCATTTTTTTGTGTTTTCGTTTTTGAAAAGTCTCACCTTTGCACAACAACATTCTAGAAAAGATGTCTGTTTACACAGAAAAATCAGAAACGCTGACAATGTTAAAGCATGCCAGGCCATAACTTGCTTTACAGTATGCAATAAACAATAACAAAGGGAGTACATGAGCATTAGAATGGACTGACAACCAAGTTGGATTAGACTGGGAGTCACACTCCACCTCATTGTTGATGAGTGGATCAGTCAAACTATGATGGTGTGTAGCATGTAGCATCACTGGTGTGTGAGCCTCAAGCGATTTAGCATGTAGCATGTAGCACTACTGTTACTGATACTGGTATTGGTATTGGAATCGGTACATCGATACTATCCAACTATGTGAAGTGACAAATGCAAATGTGGAGCCAATAGATCTGCTCATCTCCTCACGGCTCATGTGACAAATCTGCCTCAATTGACAAAACACACAGTGTGTTTGTACCTCAGTGTTAAGCTGCTTTCTGTGGGAGATGCCGGATTACTCGGGGTCATTTACCCCGTCACCTTCACTCATTCTCACACAAACGGCGTTTCTGTCTTTTATCCTTCGCGACGCACCTATCTGCGTGTTGCGGACGTGCAGCTCTTCCCCTGAGCCCTCCTTCTGAATCCCTGTCCAGCCGACATGATATCAGGTTGACAGAAAGTCCGTCTCCCTCGACTCTTGCTGCGCTCTCACCCCCACCTGACAAGGATGTGGCTGCCAGGCAGCAGGCGGTGCTACGTCAGGACATCGGGTCAGTCGGTACACCTTACAGGAATGGCTGGAGACTATTAAAAACACATGTTTGAGACACTTGGGGAACTGGACAGGTTGCTTATGAATCACTGCTCATGCTAACTGAAGGTCAGAGCAGGTTTGGATATTTACAGCTCCGCTTCATGAATAGAAATTCCATGTTGCGATGCTGCAGTAATGGAACTTTGTGCATTTATTCATGTGAAAGACTTCAGCAGTGGGTGGTAATTACCCCACTGCTTACTGAAGGTTGCAAAGAGTGCAGAACAGGCATGAGGGCCTGGTTTTCAAGTGAAAACAGAAAACTTTGGCAGGAGTCTGTTTACACGACAACAGTGTTCAGAGACACTGAAAACACAACTTTTGGAAAACGCTTCCTGAATTAGAATCAGAGCGTTTTCCCAAAGTTCCCGCGAGAGTGCAATTTTCAAAGAGCTGCAGTGGCTCTGTGCACTGTTGTCATGTAAACAGACGCCCAAACCACAGTGAAAGTTTTCCATTTTCTCTAGAAATCGTCCCGTGAACTGAGCCTATCATGACTAAAGGGCTGTTATTGAAACTCTTGCACATTTGTTCTGTTTTTGGGGACAGAATGTCCGCTTGCTGCCTAATAAACTCCACCTACTAACAGGTGCATTGATGAGATTAAACTTATGTGCCTCTCATTGGTCACACTGTTATAGCTGATCGGTGGAAGTTTACTGTTCCTTTGAATAATTTCTATTTCCAGAGACAATGCTTCACTGATTTTACTCCTGCACATTGTGCTCTCATTACCCGTGCACACAGCCTACACATCCACTCCCATTACCGCCCTCCACCCTGAGAGCGCGGCTCTTTACAGCCCTGGACCCCCCTCCGCAGCCTGCAGCAGCCGCTATATCACTGCTATAAACTTGTCTTGTCACAGGAGGTAGAGGTTCATGATTACACAGCACAGGCATGTTATTGCTGGCTCCCCCGTGTTGCACACACACTCCCATTTGTATGTATATTGTTGTTCTGCCTGGGTTAATCTGCACCCTTATGGCCTCTCCGGGGTCTCAGACTGCAGATGAAAGGAGATGAAAAAGGAAAGGTTCCATCAGTTTCTTGGGATTATGGTGTGAATTGTGTGGTGGTGAAGTGGTATATCATCAGACTACAGTCTGATCCAGAGGGTGCAAAACGCAGCAAGTTGACATCAGGACACACAGATCTCCTTTTAAATAAGACACCAGGTGAAACAGAAAGTGTCTGTAAAGCATTCCCAGTTTACATGGAAATGGCAGATACTCTGAAAACAATGTAGTTACCATGCCAGGCCACCAGGTGACTCTGGGTGTTTTTGTAACCAAGACCAGGA
Source organism: Salarias fasciatus (assembly GCF_902148845.1). Taxonomy (NCBI): domain Eukaryota; kingdom Metazoa; phylum Chordata; class Actinopteri; order Blenniiformes; family Blenniidae; genus Salarias; species Salarias fasciatus. The sequence continues at coordinate 27,473,628 of NC_043756.1, forward strand.
GAATCTGGACCAAGACTAGACTCTAAAGGAAATGATATTATCTTTCCACTGAGGATGGGCAGCAGAATTATTTACTCCGACTGTAGTGTGTGTGTGTGTGTGTGTGCGTGTGTGTGTGTGTGTGTGTGTGTGTGTGTGTGTGTGTGTGTGTGTGTGTTTGTGTGTGCATGCAGTACTGGTTTCAGAAAAGTTCCCCTTTGAGAGGTTTTTTCAAAAAGTTACATTGCCAGTTGGCCCGAGCACAATTGTCGTGTAAACAGACCCCCAAAATACAAGAAAAGTCTTCTGCTTTCATTTGAAAAAGTTACCCTTAATGCTGTCAATTCATTAAATTTTTAAAAACAAATTAATCACAACTCTGATCACAATTAATTGCGATTAATCACATCATTTGTAAACTTACAATAAACACACAAAATCACCAATTTAATGCACAAAATTGTCTTTATCTAAATCTTTTAACTTACAGGGCAACTCCGGTTTTTTGACACCTGGACCTTATTTCTAGGTGTGTGCATGCTCATATACTCACTCAGACAAACATCGTGCAGCTCGGAGTCCTTCAGAAGTTATTTAGATCCAACAGATTGAGCGGGGGCCGCGGCAAGGGAGCTTCAGCGTGGGACATAATCTCTGCAAAATCGCTCATTTCAGCTATATTTTTTCATCCATCGCCAGTGTTATCATAAAGTCAGCTCGTCTACCGTCTTCAGGTGGGTCAGCTGACAGTTTTCGCTAACTTAGCCACAATTAGCTCGGATGGGAACGTTGCGGAGCTCCTCTCCCCAGCAGAGAGGCACTTTGGCTCAGCCTCGGCTGTCACGGTGCCTGGGTGCCTGACTTCCAGGGGCCGAGTTGGGGCCGATTGGGTAAACGGCATGGAGCTGCTCCACGGAGGCGAAGAGAGAGCTCCAGCAGGTACGTCGCGGCCTGCTCCGCGCGTCTCCATGGAGCAGCTCCGGGCCGTTTACCCAATCAGACCCAACTCGGCCCCTGGAAGTCAGGCACCCAGGCGCCGTGACAGCTGAGGCTGAGCCAAAGTGCCTCTCTGCTGGTGAGAGGAGCTCCGCAACGTTCCCATCCGAGCTAATTGTGGCTAAGTTAGCGAAGTGTCAGAGAAGAATGAAGCGGAGCAGATCCCATCAGAGCAGAGCAGAGCAGAGCTTTGAGCATCCAACCCCGGACCGAAAGGCAACCCGGGGCCGCCATGGGGGCCCCCCGTCCGGCACGGCGCCCAGCGCCGCCGCTGACGCGGACAGTTCCCCCGACCCAGCGGCCCAGCCTCCAGGCCCGGTCGGGCTCCACAGGCGGGCGACCGGACCCACGTGCTGGCCACACCTGTCTGTCTGACCGTCTTCAGACAGTAGACTTGTGACGGCAGACTTGTGACTTTATGCAGCCTCCCGGCGAGTCAGACGCCCGGGCGCCGTGACGGCCGAGGCCGACTCAAAGTGCCTTTCTGCTGGGGAGAGGAGCTCCGCAACGTTCCCATCCAAGCTAATTGTGGTTTAGTTAACAAAAACTGTCAGCTGACCCACCTGAAGACGGTAGATGAGCTGACTTTATGATAACACTGGCGATGGATGAAAAAATATAGTCGAAATGAGCGATTTTGCAGAGATTATGTCCCTTAAGCTCCCTTGCCTTGGCCCCCGCTAAATTGGTTGGATCTAAATAACTTCTGAAGGACTCCGAGCTGCACAATGTTTGTCTGAGTGAGTATATGAGCATGCACACACCTATAAATAAGGTCCAGGTATCAAAAAACCGGAGTTGCCCTTTAAGTGGAGCAGAAAGCGCACACTCACGTGGAATGTGAACCTCCATCTTGAGGTGTTGAACAGTCCAGAACACTGACGGTCACAGGAGGATGTTTGTAACATTTTCAAGCTTCCAATGAAGAATCTAATCCTCATAATGCACCTGGACTGAACAGGGATGAAAAACAAAAGCATTTCCCACTGACAGTAAAATGAGTTTTCTCTCCTCTTTCTTTTCTTTGAGCCAATGGCTAACACACCCTAATTCTACATTTATTGTTTGCAGCCCTCCGTTAATTAATCACGATTAATGTGATTAAAACGGACAGCCCTAGTTACCTAAACGAGGAATGACGTCTGTTTTGTTGCCATCTTTCATTGAACTATAAGTTCTAATATGGTTTTATGATAGTTTTCAGAGAAGTGTTTCATTTTCTTAAATACCCATGAGAGCCTCCTCCTGGGGAGAGGCCACCTGAAGGAACTGTTTGAACCGAGAGTCTGTAGAATCAACCGTCCACGAGGCTGCAGACTGCAATGATTCCTGCGATGAGGAGAAGCGCGGCCTCTTGCTTTCTGCTGCGTTGGACAAAGGTTCCACCTGAGATATTGCAGCTGCATCGTCTGAAACCTGTCAGGCTGATTAGCTTCCCGTCTCACTGCCCCTCTGCAGGGCATCAGCCTCAACCCTCTGCTGAACAGTCTCCATCACAGTGGCTGGATTAAAGCAACTTTCTATATTTCTTTTTTTTTTTTTTTCTTAATTTGATTAAGATTCACAAAATGTATGAATTTGTGAAAACTAAAGCAAAGAAAAGGCTTTTAGGGACTGTCTTACAGAACAACTGCTTTTATCTACTTGGGTTTGGCAGCGAGGAAATGATATGACGTTGGCTGAATTGCTGTCAGCAGGCTCCCGCTGAGCGCTGGATACTTGTAATAAAGAGACGTATCAGGTATGCACACACACCACTGCCTCAGACATAGAAGCCCCCTCCTGCTGCTCACCGCTGAGAAGAAAAGGCTATCAGGTGAGTTCGGTGCATCTCTGATGGAACAAATAGAGAAATGGTCTCTTAACTGTTGAACATGCAAAATGGAAAGCAGAAGAACAACTTGTTCTCTTCCCTGTCCGATTCAGTGAGGATATCTGGTCGATTAAATGGAAACTTTAATCCTCTAATGGGTGGAAAATTGAATTGCTGACATCACTAAAGACGCCAACCTGATCCCAGGTGTGTAACCTGAACCGCAGCCTGCGGTCCTGATGTTAGCATCACACCTGTATGAAGCTATTCTGGTCTCTCCCTGCTGACAGATGCTAAGTTAATTCTTATTTTATTATTGAGTCTGCTCAAAGAGTAGCAGCCAGATGAGAACGGAGGCTGAACGACGTGAAGGGAGTGTTTGACCGCTCAGTAACTCCATAATCTAGTGGGAGGAAGACGCTGGACAGTCTAGATAATCTGTAATCTGGATGTCTCTGCTTTTATGTTTGTATGTGCATCAAATAGATAATTGTTGGACTGACAGATCTGGACTATTGACACTGGACTGGACTGTTCTGGTCATTTGGGAGTTGCTGTCCGTTTATCCGTCTTATCATGGTGGTTGGATGTTTATTGGTCGTCTTCTGGTTGCGTGTTCCTCCTCTACGGTGGGCTCATGTCCAGAATGTACAGTACATGGATGGACACACACACACACACACACACACACACACACACACACACACACACACACACACAGCAGAGGAGTCATTTCCTTTATAGATCAAAGAAGTGGAAACCAAGATCAGCCGTATTGATATCAGAACATTAGATCCAGTTTTAGATTGTTTTTTAATTCACTCTCCTCTTTGTACACATTTTATTTGCGTTTTGCTACAGCTGAACATTTTACATCCTTAGTTTGACCTTTTCTACATGTGAATAAATCACATGTCGCGTTAATACATATTGATCCACATTACGCTTCTCAGACGTTCACTGCAGAGCTCCTGTCTGAACCCATCAGGGACCAAACAGAGTTGCTCTCAAATTCCATCTAAAATGTTTAATTAGTGAAATAATTGATGTTGATGATTGGTGCTTGCGTCAAAAAGAGAATCAGACTAAAGGTTGGAAGAAAAAAAATGCCTTAGCTCAATAATCTCTCCAGATAAACAGACATTTGAAGAAAGAATGGATTGAATGATGAATTCAGGAGACGGTGTGATTTATTTATTTGCGTGAGAGGAACTTGTATGACTTGCATGGCTCAAGGGAGAGGAGGCACATGAAGACATCAGTGTCTCTGATGAAAGATTTCCCCTGAGCTGTTTACTGCCCCGGACACACTTCAGAGTGAAGGAGGATCCACTGAGGTCCATGAGCTGGAGTGAAGGTATGAGGTTCAACCTGAGGCCAGTCCGCCCCTCCGCCCATCAGGACCCTCTTCCCTCCACCAGTCACAGCTGATCAGCAGCACCACGCCGTCGTCCATCACACTGGAAGTGCTCTGCTGCTGAATTGGCATCATGTCTCGTTAGCATCGTCCCCAACGAGGAGCGGCGTCCACCTTCAGATGGAGACTTTGAAAGGACGAGCTGCTTACTGCTGTGGATGACACACACCAGCCACACATCATCCAGCTGTTTCTGCATCTACAGTATGTGTCTGTGGCACGCACACACACACACACACACACACACACACACACACACACACACACACACACACACACACACACACACACACACACAGAACCTTCATCCACAAATGTCTCGCTGTGTGATTGTTCCTCAGCCAGTGAAGATCTGTCGCTGAGTAAATAAATAAATAAATAAATGCCCGCTCAAATATTCATACAGTCGATTTGTTAACGTGCTCCATGATCATCCTCACGTGCTGCAGCAGGAGGACGATGAGGAGGAGGAGGAGGAGGGGGAGGAGGAAGATGGGGGAGGAGTGATGGATGAGGCAAGGCAAGGCAAGTTTATTTGTGTCACACCGTTCATACACAGGGCTTCACAAAGGCAAAGAAATACACAAGACCACATTTAAATCATAGGATATTAAGAAAATAAAAGTACATTTAAAATACACAAGGCAATTAAAACAGGGCGATCAATAAAGGAAGTTAAGATGATGTTAATAAAAATGCTTTTAGAATAATAGACTTTGAGATTTTGCCATATTGTTATTTAGTGTCCCAAAACACCAACGGACATTATGTCTGGTCAGAGAATCCACACGTCACACTGTTCACAGACAGTAGACTCGCTCTGCTCAGCCAACAGATGATAATCCATGTCTACATGAGAAGAGATGGGCGGAATGAGGGGATATGAGGATGAGGAGGATTCAGGGTCTGCTGCGTCCCTCCTCCTCCTCCTCCTCCTCCTCCTCCTGGACTGCTCCCACTGGCCTCATGAGGAAGCAAAGCTCTCATATTTCTGTTTTCACTCCTAAAGCAGCTCTGCTGACTTCGTGCAGCGTTTCATCTCTGACATACAGCCTCGTACAGGCGCTGACTTCCTGCATCCTTCAGCCACTGTTATTTATACAGAGGTGCAGACTCCGGTGCAGCGATTTCTCCACTTGAATGTACCCTCAGGTGTAAATGTGTGTGTGTGAGTGATCGTCTGTCTCTGTGTGTTGTGAGTCATCAGCAGCGGTCTTCTACATCTGGACCCTGAATCGAGTCAAACGGAATTGATAAAGGATGGATGGAGTTTGAATTTGGTAGACGTTTACATTAGAACCTTTCCAGTGAAACGACATCATTTATGAGTGTTTCCTTGGCGCTCCATCTTCTCGTGAGGGACTGAAGAGTCGCAGGTCACAGAAACCTGAGTTCCAGCTGTGGCTTCTTCATTTTCTCACTGTCAACATCGACCTTTCTAGAGGTTTGGTCGCATTGTTTTCTTCAGCGTGGCGAGTAAAGCGTTCAGCCGAGTCCTCGGCAGCTTCGGTGGTGCAGAACATCCATCCATCTTCTTCTGCTTCGGGGAGCTGATCCCAGACGGCTGAGGACACACTCCAGTCCAACACAGAGGCAGAGGACCGTGCACGATCGCACCGACGCTCAGTTTTTCCTCACATGCATGTTTCTGGCCTGTGGAAGGAAAATGGAACGTATGGAGGAAACTCATGCATGCACAGGTAAACTCTATGTGGATCTGAAATGTTTCCGTTTTGCTGGAGCAGGAACCGGATCCATGAAAGTGTTGCTGCGTCTCTGCAGCTCCAGTTTCCCTGAACCACATCAGAAGAACCGAACCATCTGCTGTGCAGCAATGAAGCTCTAAATCATTGTCATTCTTCATCTTGTTCCTGCAATAAGGCCGAACTGGAAAGTCACAGGCTACATTTCATGTTGCATATAGAATAAATTTGAATGCATGAGGCCATTTGGAGGCCTTTTATTGCATTCAGGGTTTTTTTTTTCCCTCTCCCTCCTCATGTCACGGCGCCCTGGGTGACCCTGCCATTGTGTGCTGAGTCCCTGCAGGAGCAGCGCAATCACACGGTGGATTTTTCACACTGCCAGTCTGGCCCCGGCCCGCCGTGCCCACGCTCTTTATTAGCACTGGCACTCTGCGCTCTGCCTTCATATTGAAGTTGGGGACGGTGGACTGGGAAGTGTCGACGCTGGGCCGGGTGTCGTGGCGGAGCTCCTCGCTGTCCGTCAGCGCTCTGACGGGCTGTCGGATGCTCCTGAAATGAGCACTTTGAATCCGTGCAGTACATAACGGCCCCTCCACCATGCTCCAGCAGCTCTCTGAACCATAACGAGGCAATGAGCTGCGCTTCCCGCCCATTCAGCCTGATTGACTATTGATGTGGAATTGATTTAGTTCCTCCAGAGGGGTAAAAAAAAACAGTCTTCATACATTTCTAGTCAATACGCATCTTTATGGAAGAGAGAATGGAAGTGAAATGAGTTGCTATTGTTTAGCACTCTCTGCTTGGAGGAAATCACCGAGGAAGACCTGAAGCTCTCACAGTTCAAACTAATCCCGCTCTAATGCCCCGTTTACACGTTTTCATGTGAAAAAGGAAGATTGCTGTTAAGGTTTGGGAGTCCATTTACACCAAAACAGCGCCCAAAGCCACTGAAAACGTAAGTTTTAAAAATACTGCAAATTTATTTCCATGGAAACCAGGAAACATGCAACGATTTGAAAACAATCCGAAACAATTCTGAAACGCTGCTGCGCATAAAGGAAACAGACGTCCTGCACCTGTTGAGGGTTTTTCACTTTGTTAGAGCCGTGATAAAAAAAACCCTGAATCATGTCAGGTGCTTTCAGGTGATGGACGCAATTAATAGATCCTTAATTAGTGCACGTATTGGCGGATCGTGCAAGCGCTGGCCGATAGCGCTGCGATTTTGGGTGATGGATATAAGCTACCGATTGCAATGCGCATAATGGATCAACTTCAATGTCAACACAACATGCCAGAGGTGTCTGATGATTTCAAATGTGTTTCCAGTCTTTAGAATGTTTCAACATTTGCATTCCATCCATGTAAATGTAAGAAAATGCCCCTGATTGCTCGATTCTGAGGTATTGTGAGGCTAGAAATTGAAACAAATTTGGATCGAATTGAATCGGTGGAATGAAAAATACATAGCGATGCAAACAGCAGAGGGTGAAGTGTAGTTTTTGAAGCTTCTCTTCACTGATGAACATCTCAACTATCTACATGTTCACACCACTGTAGAGTGGAGCCAGACTATCAGTGCAGAGCTTCGTACATTTTCCCTTCATTCTCAGCTCCAGCATGGCTGTTGTTGAACTTGAGGTACTTCTAATCGTGTAACTAAAGTAATGCAGAGGAAGTTCTGGCTGTGGCCTCAGGAGATTTCAGAGTGATGCTGTGGCGACATTTTGAACTTCTGAAGCCAGAAAATAAAAATGGTGAGAAAATTAAGATCCAAACAATCTGCAAATATTGCAATTAGCCTTTGATTGTTCATGAAGAGATTTTCCTTAAAATATAAAATGATGTACCTATTCAATTTTTTTTAAAAAGACAATAGATGTCTGAAGTGATTCTTTTACAAATAAAAGTAAATATGCCATATTGGTGCCTTGCACTTACCTCAAGAACAAAAAATAACAAAAAGGTAAGACAGCATATAACCAGATTTGGCACGAATGATCAAAAGATTTTTAGCTACTATAATTTGTAAATTTTTGTTGTAAAATATTGTATCGTGGACAAATTGATGATAGTGAGCTCAGTGAATGATTATATTTGCGTTGGTAAAATGCGCAGCGCGATAATCAGATCTATTATTTGCGCCAATAGTAATTATGACAGTGATGATGATGAGGAGGAGGAGGAGGAGGAGGAACCTGGGTGTTTTCTCTCCTCGTGCTGTCACCTGTCCGGCTCGCGCTCCTCTCCCTTTTATGGTCAGACTTCCTTCCTGCGCGGCTCCAGTCGGGCGAGGAGCGCAGAGCGCAGCGCAGCGCGCCTCACTTCTCCTCCTGCATCTCCTCCTCTTCATCCTCCTCCAGCTGCTGAACCGAGCCGGCACTTCTCCCTGGATCATCCGACCCTCCACCGTGTGAATCATGAGCTAACCAAAGCGCAGAGTCGCCCGATGCGGATGATTTCCAGCACTCCGCCGTTTCTCTCCTGCCCGCCGCCGCCGCCGATCACTGTGTGGGATGATCCGCGCTGCCTCCCGTGGGTCGTTTCCACTCCAGCATGGGAACTGCGGTGTCCAAAAGGAAGAATCTGAGGAGTGATGCGATATCTTCCGTGGCCGCAAAAGTTAGGTGAGTGTCCCGGGGACACGGGGGCGCAGCCGGCGGGGAGGTACGGCGGTGGTCCGTGCGCAGCGGAGCGCGCGGCGGAGCCGGTTGAAGAACGATTTCAAACCCGCTGATCGGATCCAAACACAGCCTCAAACCCGAAAAACTGCATCTACTACGCATCTGGATCGTGTTTCACGTGTTATCCAACTTCTTTTAAACGCGATAACAAAAAATACACCAATCTTCTCGGTATATGAACGTTGCAAACCCACATTTCCATGGAATATGAAATAGTTTGAAGGATGAAAATACCTCCTGGTATTCTTACATTATGGATATTGGCACGTATTTTCTCGGGCTGAATACATCATCAGCTTCATAATCACACATTTAAATAACATTATTGGCAAAAAAACAAAACAAAAAAACAACAGTTTTCTGTCTCACTAGATTATTGTAAAGCTTGAGTAAAACTTTAATAAGTGATAATAACTTCCAGATTTGCTTGGTAATTGTGAGCACACTGTAACATATTCACTGTGCAGTGCACTTTATGAAACTCACAGGCATCTGTGGTTCCTTTTCTTTTCTTTATTAACAGAATCCTAGTTTTAGCGCATGGTTTCCTAGAATAGAGCAATTTCTACTGGAAGTTTTATGGTAAAATGTTGAATACATGAGTTTTGGACCTATTTTACAACAATACCCGTAGAGCTATCAGGCAGGAACACACTGTACAAGAACCTTAATCCTCTTTGACAGTTCAGCTCTTTGTCTGTAACCACATATATTTGATTTGACCAACTTACAGGAACACAGAGATGGAAACCTTCATGTTATCTAAAGATTTGCACAATGTTTAACTTTTTTATAAGGCTGATAATTTCATGATTAATGTATAAGTTACAATATGCTAATAACACCATGAAAGATTAGCATGAAAAACTGATTTAAAGCCCAATATCTTCATCATATATTTAGCCTGATTTGACCAGTTAACCTCAAACGCATATTTTTCAACTGTATTAGTACTTGGAGTGAACCCACACACACACACACACACACACACACACACACACACACACACACACACACATGCACACACACATGCACACACACATGCACACACAAGGAGAACCTGCAAACCTAGTCAACGCCCGCTGTGAGGCGAGAGTGCAAACCACTGCACCACAGACTGTCAGTCAGAGCAGACAGACGCATTGAAGAGGCCACCTGGGACTTTATTAAACTGTGAGGGAAATTTTAATGTCGAGCCAGACCTGCTAAAAAATAAAAAAATTTAAAAAAATAAAAAAATCCAATAAGTGAATAAACAGAGAGAATAAATGGTGACTTAATTGACGTGGAATACTCCGGGGTTTCTGCTCCAGGAAAGCTTTTTCCATTTGTTGAAGATTAAGTGCTTCTGAAAAGCTGTTTTTTCTTGTAGAGATGCATCGATACCGATACCAGTATTGAGTATCGGCTCTGATACCGAAGAGTAGCCACACTCAGAACAACCCGGCGAGGGTTATGTCACGTGTCAGCAGCGTTGCAGCAGGTAGACAAGAGAGGACGAGCGACGTCCGTAATTCTCTAATATTTAGAGAAAAACAAAAGAGAGTTGGTTCAATACCAGCAGCTTGATCAGCAGAGACATTTGGAGCAGCAGACCTGGCCTGATGTCGCTCAGTAGTTCAGCTGCTCCACTGATCCAGGAGGGTTTCACTCCGATGCTACATGCTACATGCTACATGCTAAGGAGTTTCAGGGCTCACACACCGAGGATGCTACAAGCTAAAAGATGACGAGCAGCGAGCTCGGTCCCTCGGTCTGCAGTCTGCAGGATGGAAAGCTACCAGATCGTGAGGCTGGTGGAGCTGTAGGTGATATAAAGTTAGGCGATAACTCCATCAGTTATGCTATGAGGGCAACGATACGGAGTATGGATCAGGCTGAAAGCCATTGAATAAGTCGTTAACGATACCCGGCACTTCGATAAAGCGGTCAGTGTCTCGCTGCTTCATTCTGAACACGTTTCTTTGAACCACAGTGTTTTGCTTCGTCTTCTGTTGCTCGCTGTAAATAAAATGTTCAACCTTTTGGCTCTAATGATGCATGAACCTCCAGCTGGAGTCGCCGTACTTGTGAGTCTAATGACATTTAACTTTTCGATGTGTGAGTCATGCGATGAAAGGTCTCGGGTGTCACGGGTGTCAGATCACTGTGTTCTTGATCCGAAGGCTGCAGGATGACTAATGTACATTATACGGTGGGAGATCCGCTCCGTGTCGCCCACTTTCTGAACTCCCGGGAGGAACGGAGCGGCGGCTGCTGCTGCTGGTCAGGCCTGCGCTGGGCTTGCAGCTCTATCCGTCTCTGTCTTGCTCCGGCCGTTTATCGGCTTACGGCGTCCCGCTCTGCCTCGCCTGCTCTCACTTCGCTCCCCATAAATCACGCCGTTCGCAGCCAAAGTCTCCGGCGCACGTGTGGAGCGCGGCCAAAGCGCTCCGTGCGCCGCACTCCAGTTGACGAGGAGATTAATGGCTCTTCGGTGAACAATAGCACCCACCACCACCTTCATCATCATCCTCATCATCATCTTCCTCATCCTCACCACCCGCTGAAGCCAGACTGGGATCTGTGGCGTCTCCAGTCTGTCTCACCCTTTTTTTTTGCCTCCTTGAGAAATCCAAGCCAGTTCTTTGTGTGTGAACAGCAGTGCAGCGGAGGGATCAGTGAAAATAGCATCTTCTTCTCTCCAGCGACCGGCCATAACATTAAAACCACCCACAGCTCCAGTGAGCAACGCTGGTCTCTTTGTTCCTGCGAGTGAACATTTTGTCCTCGAAGTTGAGGACAGTGGGTGAAACATGTTGTGTAAGGAAAAGAGGTGAACGATGACAGGGTCATGCACATGTAAGGCCCCTTTGCACAGTGTTTGCATTTTTGTTTGAGAGAAATGTTGTGTTTCCACGGCAACATGGAAGTCCGAGGAATCGGATGCAATGACAGGTGACACTAAACTATGAAACTGGTGTACGGGTATCGATAAATCCAGTTGTCCACTGAACTCTTGGTGAATATCCGGAAACGATAAAATATCAGCAGAAACAAACCAGTGGCTGACATGAAGTACAGTTCCACCTGAGTTTTCTACAGCATGTGATAACCATTTGTGGCCAGGTGGACCCAGACGTGGTTCCAGATGTTAGCCTGGAGGTGTTACCGAGCAGAGCTCCACAACCTTTTCTGCACCGCTGACCAGTTTTAAAGTTCCCCACAGAGTGGCAGGACGCTGTGTGGAAAAACCTGAACGGTGTTTGAAGCGCAGAAAAGAAGTGCTGAGAGAAGAGAGGTTTTTCAAATAACACTCAATACAGACTAATGGAAATTAAGATTTACATTTTGAATGCCGGTTAATGTGCGATCCAACAGCTGCCGTCCCTCAGACTGCTGCAGAACTTCTTTTTGGGTCTAATAGAGAACTGTGAGTAAAGAAACAAAACAAAACACTGCAATACAGTTTAGGTTTGAGGCTGCAGAGCTGTCCACTGCACACAGCTCCCACTGGCAGTGGAAGATCTGATGGATCCTGTTTTCTTTTGACATTGCTGGTCTGGGAATACACGGCAGCAGGATGCATTCTGGGAAGAGGTTGATCCTGTGGAGGCATGCTGCTGAAACTCCTCTGTGTTTAATGCATTCTTCCTGCTTCTGCACGACTCCACAAACACGAAGCTCCTGAGAAACCCCAACAGTTTTGCGGTGTGTTGGAGCAGGCAGATATCTGAAACAGGACAGGAGATGCTGAAATTACAATCAGATTTACACAAGCCTTTTTCAGAGTATTTGGCACATAAGTGGTAGATTTTCAGAGATTACTCATCTCACTCTCTTCAACCAGCAAACCGATCAGTGATAGCTTTAAAAAGTCCTGTTAATATGCGCCGTGGGTGTTCTGGCTCAAAATACCAGAAAAACAAGCAGTTTACCAAGAAAACCAGCCAAGAAGTGACGGGTCAAGCCTCATCGTCAGGTGTGTTGCTGCAACCTGCCAGAAACGACTCCTGGCGCTGCTTTAAGCGGCTCGTCGTCTTTGAGTTCCAGCCAGCGCGGCTTGTTAACCCCTCAGCATTTATTCACTTTCTCACTCGGGAACTTGAAGAGTTTTGTTTTCTGGCTCTTGGAGGGACAGAAGTTCACCGAACATGGAATCAACGGGCACATGTGACCATAGGAGGCACATCCCAGAGTCTTTATCGTTAAGTTAAGGTGATTCTATTTGGTAGCTGGAGATACATCTCTTTGGATTAGCCGTTGACCCATCATGATGAATCCAGATTGGATTTCTTCTGCAGCGAGCTCTCCGCCATTAGAAAGTCGGGATGGTATTTGTGTTTGCTTCAGGTGTCTGAGCTGTTTTTCTCTTCACGCTGAGTCAGACACCGGCCAGCGTTTGCAAACACCAGAGTGCCGTGAAGAGTTTCACAAATAACACCTTGCAGGATTACTGTGGGGAGGAGATATTCCTCCAGATATTTGGTTTTGGAGCTTTCAGATAATACCTGTGGGCCGGCGACAATCTGTGATGGGAGCAGGTGGAGAGCAGCCCGCTGCCTCGCTGCCCTCGGGCTGAGCGTTAACCTAGAATTAAACCGCTATTCCACTTCTATTAGGCGTGATGCTTTGACTGCGAGTGGCGTCTCGCTGGCAGAGCCCAGTTCATCAGGGGGGGTGGAAAGCAAGGAGCACGGGAGCCAAAGAAGGACCACGCCAGAATGAATCTGCATTTGAGAATTGGCTGATCTGAAACTCTGGTTTGCATTTCACGCCTGTGCACGACTTTGCAGAAAGGGCGAGGCTGAAAAAGTGGAGTAAAAACAATTCTGAAATCAGCTGTGATTCAGTCGGTTTCTGCACCGTGACTCATATTTCACATTTACTATCAAGTTAACCAAAGTTTTAATGGAACATTTAAAATGATAGCTTCACTAATGTGAGTAACACGGAAAGAAATCACATAAAATCTCACTGAAAATAACGTTTTGTGTTTGAATTGAAATATAAACAAAATCAAAAAGACTTTGAAAAGTCACCATACTGTTAAAAAAAAACACTAAAGATCATGACACCCCTAAAAAATGCTGCACACGTTCTTAAGCCAACTCTTAAAACCACACAGTGTAGAAAAAATGGATCAAATCTCTCTAACAGTGTAATTATGGTACGGTGCAAAATTACAGCAAAAAGACAATTAATGATACATTATACTGTAGAAAATATGTCACTCTTAAAATTTCTCAAGAATTCACAATATTAAGTCTTCCACTGTAAAAAAAAAAAACATCACTGTAAAATTTAGAGAAAACTAAGAAGTCACTGTTGAAATCACAAAATACTTATTTGTCATGAAATTTGTTATTGAAAAATTCAAGATATCATAAGTACTATAGAAACAATAATTTAAAAATAACTACATACAGAAAAATACAATTACAACAAAAATTCATTCTTCCATTTAAAGAAATCGGAAAATTTGAAACTACTGGATATAAAAAAAACCATCAAAATGTAAATAAATATATGGTGATAAAACAAAAACTGATTAAATATAACAAAATTGTGGGAGGTCACAGAATTTATTTCACTCTCAAAAAAACAAGTTAAATCATGAAATATTGTAAAATACAGATGCAAGCATCCAATGCAGATAACAAAAAAACATTCTATGCCACTGCAAAATTAATCCTAGTTTTTTGAAGATGACTGATGTAAAACATCCTACTGTTGTGTTTAAATGTATTTCCCTCTCCGGACTCTACAGGAACAGTGTTTTACAGTACATCACAGTGAAACAGTTGTGTTTTTCTTAATTGTGTGTTTACTGTCTGTTTGCGGTGGAATGAGTTTTGCTTGCTTTGTTTTTCGATGCCCGAGGCGTTCGGAGACGGGCCGCCTCGCCTCCCCGGTCCCGTCCATGACAGATCTTTGGAGAACGGCACGCCGGAAGCGGGCCGTCTGCTCCGATCAGCTGCTCGATGGGGAAGATTACGAGCACTTTGGAGCTAATGTCGCTTTTAATATTTCAGCAGCGTCGGAGTCGCTCCTGAAAGGAATCGCAGAGCACAACAGTTTTCAGGCTTTAATAGTTTTCACTTTGGAGGGGGGGAAATGTGATTTCACGGCCACGTTCCCTCGAGGCCGAGTGACCAGCAGCCGCCACCTCCTCCTCCTCGCTTCAGCGATTAGCTCCAGCAGTGCAGTGTGGATATTGGTGATAACACATCTGGTGCCCCTCATTGGAGAAGAAAAGCACAAGACTTTCATACCACACTGAAAATTAAAAAACAGACGTGAGCGGACCGTTTTAAAACACTGAAACCTGCAAAAGACAGTCTGAATATCGCAGTGACGGTCATACAATCCACATAAATGCTCAAGAACTGCACTCAGCTCGCATCTGATTTAATCAGGATGTGGACACTCTTGTTGGAATCAGCGTTAGGACATTTCCTCAGTCATTCCAGGAACAATTAGAAAACATGAAAAACATTGTCTCCATTTCAGCATCAACATTCGGTTCGGGCTGTTCGGGGCGTTTCCAGGAAGCATTGGGCACATCTGTGAAAAAGCATGAAAACTGACACACTGGTAGTTTTCGATATGCCGAAATCAAATATCCTGTGTGCCAAATCCTAATTTGAATGTGGTCGCCATATTTGGCAAAACAAAATATTTGCCACCGAGAAGTTGATTTTTTTCATTTTTAGTGAACAGAAAGATATTCCTATGGGTTTTCACACCACAAAGTTTAAAACTGATTTCAAATTGACTGAAAAATTGACAAAAATCATCATATTTGAAATATCCAAGATGGCTGCCAAGCCAAAAATGTAAGTTTAATAGAGAAAAAAAAATCATAAGGGTTTGATATGAAGAATTTCATGTATTTTGTATGTAGCTTACAATTAGAGTATAAGTGTGCCTGTTTTCATGCTTTTGCACAAATTTGCAGATTCCTCCTCAAAAAGACCGGACTAAAGGAACAGAGCCCAACAATGAACCCAGGAAAATCAAATGTTTGGTCCTGTTTGCACAAAGTCTTCAAGTGAAAACGGAAAACCTTGTTGCTGTTTTCGGTAGGGATTCCCAGATACCGATACTGGTATCGGGTACCAAGCAAAAATGCAACTTTTCCGAAACGATGAGGCAGGACTGAGAAAACTGAGACGTTTCAGTCACATTTTGGGAGAGTTCCTCGAACAGCTTCAGGTTTACATTAATCCAATCACCTGGAATGCCTCGGTTCAGTAATCTCTGGGAGATTTCAGTGTTTACTGAAGAAGCTGGAGGTGCTTTGTCTCTCAGCCCATCCAGCTGCTGCTCTGCACCACCTTTAACAGTGACATTAAAGAGATGGTCGGACATTTCGGTAGAGACAGAGAAAGGGAACAGTTTGTAAACTCATTGCATGGGCCACCGGGTCGTTGTAGTCTGATGGAGACGGTTTGAAGCCCTCAGGCTACCTCCTCCTCCTCCTCCTCCTATATTTGGTATTACTCAGACGGGTGACGACAGTTTGTCTCCCTTCAGCTCCTCGGGAGCCGAGCGCTTGACAGGACTGTTGTTTTTTTAAAGACCCAGATGGTTCGGCACAAAGCAGAGTTACCATTAGCTCTGACAAGCTGCAGAAAGCTCTCAAGAAATCCCAGTGAGGGAGTTCGCTTTTGGCGGATCGACATGCGACCCGTCTCTTTTCTGAAGCAAGTCTCGGAGAAAAGAAGTTCTTCGCATTGTTTCAAAAACAATGAGAAATATTTCAGTCGCTTCAGTTCCTGTGCAATAATAATAATAATAATGATAATCAACAACATAGAACCATTTTTTTATGTTCAAATAAAGGAGAAGGAGGTTTAAACTTTCTATTTGGTCCCTTAACTTATTGTTTTGCATTATCGTTTTTAGAAAAGTAGTTTTCATGCCAGGCCACAAGTTGGCTCTGTTGGTTGTTTTTGTGATGAAACCACACACACACACACACACACACACACACACACACACACACACACACACACACACACACACACACACACCAGCAGTGGTGAGCTGAGCAGCGGACTCAGAGAAAGTTGCCATTAGCCTCCCAGCCTCATCATGAAGCCGTTTACGTTCTCACATATTGCGTTGTAACATATTCCTTTAACGGCCGCGGCGTCCCGCCATAAATTACATGCAGGTACTGAATTCTCCAAAAGATTTATGTG
Organism: Salarias fasciatus; assembly: GCF_902148845.1. Taxonomy (NCBI): domain Eukaryota; kingdom Metazoa; phylum Chordata; class Actinopteri; order Blenniiformes; family Blenniidae; genus Salarias; species Salarias fasciatus. The sequence goes on from NC_043756.1 coordinate 27,490,412, forward strand.
TTTGCTGAAGTACAGAAAGCTTTCCAATTACATCTGTACCGCTGGAACAGGAGGACTGAGTCTCCTGGGTTTTCACACTTCAATTCAGTTTATTTCTTTTCTTTCTTTAGTTCATGTAGAGTCAATAATAACTCTGTCAAGAGGCTTCACTGAGCTCCCAGCCGGGATCATGATTGAATTCTTTTGACTTTCTGTATGGTTTAGCTCATTTTGCTTTGAGTCCGTTCTGAAGTATTTTCTTTTCTTCTTCTTTTAGCGTGTCAACAAAGCAGGTTTTTGAAACTTGGCAAAAATTTGAAAATACATTGACAAAGTTTTATAGCTTCAAATCTGTGAAAAAGACGACATTCTCTCAAATCAGACTTATTCATAGCAGACCCTGGAGTCAGTAGAAGCCCTACCCCACCTAATTTGGCACTTTTATAGGTACCGACTGAATTCCATCGGTACTCCCAAGTACCGATTAACATAAAATCAAATGGAACCATATTTTGGTACTGGAACGCATCCTTGTGACTGAGGAAGTGGAAGAGGAGGGAATTTTCCATGCCGGACCTGAGCGCAGCATTGCAGCATAAGAGCATCATGACGTCAGTAGCTAGCGTGTCAACAAAGCAAGCGTGACTAGAAAACACTGGAAAGTACAGCTCCACTTTTTAAAACACGATGCAAATTACGCTCACTGGTGGGAATAATTCTAATCTTAGGAAGCTCCTGGTTAAGAACAAGATGTTTCTCAAGGCTGAGGAGTGACCAGCCTCAGATCTACAGCTACAACTCCTGCATTTGGCACCGTCAGCACGCTAGCATCCATTAGTGACTCGTCGTTTGCAGCCAGCAACAAATGAACATTCATTACCACATAAAAACACACACAAGTACTGTAAACTGGTACCGTTGAGTACCGGTACCGATTTCCAGTGACGTCAACTCACAGCTATGAAATTACTGAATCAAAGATATCAGAACCGTGACTGAACTAGAACTTGTTTTTGCACATTTCTCAACTTAAATCAACTGTAACACACACACGACGGTAACTAAGTGAAATTAAATACCAACTGTCAATATAAAACCAGTTTTACTTATCCGAGACAGAAATGTTACAAAAATGACAGATATCGGCTGTTACCAACATCAACGCGGATATATTGTGCATCTCGCACCAGAAAGACTGATGTAACGGAGATAAATAACCATCATAGAGTCAGTTCTATTGCAGTATATCAGGAGATCCGGTACAGACACTCATGCCTCGTCTGCAACTTTAAAGCGACAGTGTCGTCCGTTTGCCGAGCAGTGAAGCAGATAAGTGTGTCAGTGATATTGTTTGCTGGAGCTCCGGTGAAATCGGCCGGCACACTGTGTGCACATGAGCCGGATCACAAACAGAACAGGTATTGTTCACAGCGGGCTGGTGGGAATCGGCAGCTGTGAGGCGGCAGACGGCCCAGAGTACGAGGAGACTCATGTAATTACAGGTTCTACTGATGACGAGCAGCAGTGTTATCGCAGACATCACAGGTTCCAGGCAAAGATTCCACTGCCACCGAAAGAACACAGACCTGATAGTAAACAGAGAGTCAGTCGCCGTTGTGAACAATGCCTTGCTTAATCACTCAAAACATTGACGTCATTACACTGTTGAAAAAGGCGGCTGTAATGGTCACTGTGCTTCTCTGACAGCTGGATGTCAGTAAATAGGAAGTACAAGCCTAAATTTAACTGAATTTACTTCAGTTAGTGGGGGGGAAGATGCTCTATCTATAGTGTAGATGTTTGCAACTGGCACTCACATAGACCCTAAACACCTCAGTCATGCTCTTATGAAGACGATTATAACTGTGAGACTGATTTTCACTATCAGTTCTTTGCTGATCTCGCAGCTGTTACCTGTTATTTTGTAGCCTGTTATTCTCAACAGGATGAATAATGAGGATAATGAGCTGTTCTGCAGGATAGAGACGTCACAGACGGACGCCAGTCATCGTCCACTTTGTAAGAAAGGTCATGAAATCATCATTACCATTTGCTGACCTTCAGCAGACTGAAGGAGCTGTAACATCAGTGAAGGCCCCACCCCCCCACCAGACGCCACCTATGTTCCAGAGACGCCGTCTGACCTGTAATTGACAGCGAGCTTCTGGTTACTTTTAATGAGAGCCTAATTAAATATGGCGAAGGTCACACAGAAGCCTACAACCAAGTCTGGGACTGTCGTGTGTGCAGTCGTACTGTACGGCGTGCGTTCCGCTGAGGCGTTTTGGGAACGTCTCTGAAATTGCGTTGCTGACGAGGCCGGGGACAACGGGACGGAAAGTGGCAAAACTCATAACCCGACCACCCTCCGGAGGAACATGTTACCATCATTTAAATGCTTACGGGCAATAAAGCTCAAGCTTTAATGAACTCTACCAACAGGAGGGCCTGGTTACGTCCCAATCTGCTGTCTGCGCCGCCTCCTTTAGGTGCTTCACATTCTGTGATTTTTTTTTTTTTTTTTCCCCCTCCTCCTGCTTCAGGACCTACTGATGAACCTGCCGCAGCCTCTGGGGACCTGTGGGTAATTGCTTGACTCATGGCCTTTGTTATCAGTGGAGTGTAGTCAAGCAAGTGTCTCATAATGAAGTCATCAGCCATTTACAGGCGGTGTGTGTTGGGGCAGATAGACGGGCGGGGTAACAGAATACAAGCCTGAGAGGTGCTGCGTTAAACTGAAAGGAGGGGGTGAGCAATGAATCTCTGCTGCTGCGCTGGTTTTTACTTTGCTTCTCTTTTCTCTGGATTGACCGATTAAACAGTCGTCTGTGAGGCTGCTGCATGGCAGTCAAAGCTTAAAACGCACATCATATTCTGGGTGTCTGTTTGCACGACAACCACCGATAATGCAGCTTTGTGAAAACGGCTCCCGAGGTGGAGATTTTTGAAAATGCTCCGACTCCATGTAAATAGTCGAAAACGCAGCTTCTCTGAAACTTTGTGCACCGCTGTAGTAAAAATTTTTCTACACATGCATGACTCCCAGTCCACAGCCTCTGTTCCTAGAGATGTCCACGTTCTCCCATTGTTGATGTTTGCAGTGTATTGTTCTCTCATGTGTTTGTGGTTTCATTACAAAAACAAACAGCACCCACTAGAGGCACATCCTGAGAACTACTTTGCTTTCAGTGTTTCCTTCATGGTCATGTCGGATCGTTTTCAGAGCGTTACCAATGTGATAAATGTGATACTGTAAACAGTGTGCTTCCACTTCACATAACGTTCCTCTTTCTGTTTGCATGTGTTCCCTGAACCTTCTTGGGTTGTTCTTTCCTCACAGGAGCCATTGTCTTCTTCTTCTTTTATGTTGAGATGTCTGTAGCTGATGTAAATTTATGTAAATATGTTTAATGTGTTATAGTAGGTCTGGCTTGCAAACTTCAACATGTGTCTCAAGGGGATTGCTGTTATGAACAGATGTTGTGATAGACGTTGTTGAGGTTGTTTCACCTGAACTGACTGTAAACAACTCGAGACAAAATGCTTCATGCTGGAAAACTTACCAAGCTAAATATCAAGAAGACGAGCTGAGGTCTTTTCTAGATAATCTGTATTTTGTGAGACTGTTAAAGACCCCAAGGTTTCACACAGCTGCTTTCTGAAAATGTACATATTTGTGTTTCTTAATCCAACACTGCCCCTGGCGGCTCCCTGTGGTATTGCAGCTTTTGGTTCAAGAGCGCTTCCATTAGAATGAGAAAGCTATGAATATAGAGTTTGGATGGATTGTATGCAGCCGTCTACATGTCTTATGAAGAGACTAAATGAGCCTTAAAGACTTCTTATAACTACATACTAACTAAAAAATGTGCAGTTTCAGCTTTTGCCACCTTCATATCTAATTATAAAACACAGTCAGAACTCTTGGATACTTTACATGTTTGAGGGAGATGCAATATTACCATAAACCCAGTGAAAAACATTATATACAGTATTTTCTACATAAAAAAAGATAATGAAGATAAATAAATAACAAAAAACGGGCCAGAGGCATCCATCAATGTTTGTTGAAAAACAGTCAAAACTTTAAAAAATACGTAAAACCCAGCTTTCATTGTTTTGGAGGATCTTCTGCTGACATTTTGACCCAAACTCCAAAGACTTCCTTCAGTTATTTTGAATCATGGTGAGGGATCGATATGTGTGGATCATCAATATCAAATTCAGTGTAGTTCAGTCGTCATTTACAACTGAGAATGGCAACAATATCAATGTCTGTCATTATTTTTAGTGTAAAGTCTTCAAGAAAACTGGAAAACATTACTGAGCTCGCTTTTGCGTCCAAACGCAGACGAACACTACGTCGCAAATCGCCGACGATGCTTGGACGACTTTGATTGGGAAAGTGATAAATGAAGGCTGAAGGTCATGTTGCGAGCCAGACCGGCTCCACTTGAGGGCCATGATGCATGCTGGCGTCGATGTTTCGTAACCGACTGGCCCTGTGATGCTAATTTCTCTTTTCATCTGTACACTACTGTTCATTAATCAGGAGTCTTGAAGGCACACTCTTGTTTCCTAAAATAACGAGGACATAATGATGGCCTTCTAATGACAGGAGCCGGCAGGTGAACAGTAAGATGGCCGGCAGTCCTCTCATTGATCTGACTCATTATGATCTGATCGCCTCCCAGCGAGCGGATGGAACATGGAGGGCACAGCAGGGTCACAACTTACACAAACGCCCTCCGTCACATCGAGCTGGCCTCCATAGCGACACCGCTCTTTCTTCCTGCCACGTACAGGCGCTCACTATATGATGACGAAAGCTCACTTCCAAGAAGAATAGCTGCAGCGGCGGTGATGGCGGTGTACTCCTTCGGTTGACGCATTGTGGCTGATATTGTCTTTTTATTGAATATCAGTCTATCGATGTCAACTGCTCCAGAAAATGATTAATGTTTGTGCCTGAATGCAGCCACAAAAACAGTGGAGGAAACCTATAATCGAGTTCTCGCTGTGCATCTCAGCTGCTTGTTCACCTGCTGAATAATGGTTTTTTTCTTTGGAGCAATCATTTACCACAAAATGGAAGCGTGAGCTCTGGTCCTTGTCCTTTGAAATGCACGAATCTCGGCGCATCACAAGTTTAGTTTCAGTGCACCATTTAATACAAGCTCAAGGGAGAGCCGGGGAGCAGCATTAATGATGCGAAATGCAAATGGACATGCATTGTGTGCGCGCTGTGCGGCCTCAATAGCTCCATTACGCGCAAACAAACAGCCCAGTATGCATAATTTTATTACCAAGAGGTCAAATGAGTTCATGCAGCGTGGAGGAGGGTTTCTGTCAGCCAGGAGCCCACAGAGTGGCAGTTCTGCACAGCTCGGCATTAACTGCTGTTTCAGTTCATTTCCACTGCTATGGGGGGGGGGATGTAAGAACTGCAGACATAACCCTGCTATTCCTTCATCCTCTGTACCAAATTCGATACACAAACAGAGTTTAATTTTTTCATGTTTTGGGAATGGTCTGGTTAGATATCTTCCACGCAAGGCAGAGTGGACTGGATGGAGTTGAGTATCAGGTGTGACTGATATGGATCATTCACTGTCGACTGGGTGGATATTTTAGTCATGGATAGAAGAGTGTTTGGTCTCATTGTATTTACAACCACTGGTCCAAGTGGACTAATCTTTATTTGCTGGAATATTAGTTACACCTGAACATAGTGGGTCACATCTGTGAAAAAATGCATCACGAAGAGAGCTTTTGTTCTAGAACCATCTGTTTGTTACTCAGCTGTGGGCACGGTTAACCTTCTTACTTTTCTTTGTCACAATAGCAGTTCTTCAAAGTAGAACCTGTGTGTAGTTATATTCGAAGTACATTGGATACAGACTTGGTAATATATCTTAAACGAACATCAGTTTTCCTGTAGAGGTTTTGATTCTGGAGAAATCCACCAGGTGTTGAGTTGCTGTATTTATAACTGAAAAAATACCCAAATAAAAGTGAGCGTTTGAATGAGACACGCGACCATTAAGTGGCTCTGCTGCTGGACTTGTTGCCCTGCCATCAGATTACTTAATGAGGCTTCCTGCCGCCTTATCGGTATCAAAGAGGCATTAAATCAGCTTGTGAATGAGGGATTGTGTGGTTGTGGAACTGAGGCACGCCGCCAAACCCAAATCTTTTTCCTGTTATGACTCCCCTGATGAGTCCACTGAAAGAAGAGACAATGGCTGGATGTTTATAATACTGAAAAACCAGAAGGAGCAAAAAAGGAAAAGTTACTGAAAATTAATCCATGATCACTATTATTCAGGGACGCATCAATACTAGCAACAACATGAGGAACAAAGAAAAAAGCAGCAGTGGTTAATTGTTGTGTTTTCCCCTTTGACAACATTCTTTTCACTTGAAAAGTTAAGTAATTGAAAGATCCATTCATTGATCCACTCTTGGTCTGTTGTAGCAAAGGGTTTCGGGGCCTGGAGCTGATCCCAGGTGGAAGTTAGGATGCATTGTGGGGAAGGTCACCACTCCATTACAGGGCAAACAGAATGAAACTGAGACACGTGAAGCCCACCTTGGGCAATTTAGAGTCACCAGTGACCCTCATAGGTTTGTTTTTGTGGGTGTATTCAGAGAAAACCCACATACATACAGGTAGAACGAGATTCATCAACATCTTCTTCTTCAAACTGTAACAGTGTGACTAATTTCATGAGCGTTAACTGTTCCGTCACAGTCTGGATAATTGCTACCAGGACGAACGAGCAGTAGGAACAGAGAAGTGAAGGAGAAGTAAGAGGATCGCCATGCGAGGGTCCGTTACCAGAGGAAAAGCAAAGCTACAGCTTCTTTTTGTCTTCACTCCTGCCGTTATTTACCGTGGCACACACCTTTTTCAGCGGTGGGAACACACTCCATCACACGAGCACAAAGCCAAAGCTCTTAGACCAGCAGATTTTATTCATGTACCCGGACTCTCTGAGGCTCTCAGGCTTTCACCTCTGTGCCCTCGCATGTAAATGCTGCCTGCGGCATCTATAAGCGTTACCATCCCTCACATTTCCATACAGCCATACATCCTCTTTGTCTGCCATGCGACCAGCTCCTGACAGCATCATATCTCAGTTCTGCATCAGATGTCCTCTCCCTTCTTTACCTACTACACCTCCATTCTTCATCCTGCTGCTTATTCCATCCTGAATTTCTATTTTGGGCTCATAAACACGTCTCTCTCTTGTCGCTGCCCCCCCTCCCCCCTTCCTCCCCCCTTCCCTCATGTCACATGGCTGAAAACATGAGTAGGAGAAAGAAGAAAAAAAAAAAAACTCCGAAAGCACGAAGTAAAGCTGCTTGTGCAGCGGCAGCAGAGTCGGAGTCCGACTGCTTTCTATAATTCATGTTCTAAAACTCCCTGACACGCCGGTCTGTGTTTCAGAGACCTTTCAGACAAATGTATAAATGAATGCATGTAAAAAGCGGCGTTAAACAAAGCTTATTGGCCCGAGGAGTACATCGAGTCTTCACTGCTGCGGTGAGGAAACAGTAAAGCCGCAGGAAGAACGAACACATTTCTGTGTTTTAGTCTTGTGAGGGCTGAATGTCATCTCACTGAGTTTGTGCAATTCTTTGCCCTGAAGAGGTGCAGAAAAAGTGAGATATAACACGAATACAGTGGAGGTTCTCTGCTCTGACCCGACCGTGTGCAGCGGTGTCTAGAACTGAGATATGAGCAGCAGATCCTTTATGTAGTTTGGGGGTTTTTAATGGGAGTACATACATCAGTTCATCTTAGACATGGCACTGCCTTCTCACCCTTCCTCCACTACTTTTGAAAATGTTGACCATTAGAGTGGGAACAGAAAGATGAGATAGTTTTATCATCGACAAACTCACTTGACCATTACACCCATCTGTTTTTTTTTTGGTTTTTTTCTGCTTCTAGCTCATCACTTTCAGAGGGTAAAGTGTTCACTTGCTGTAATATATTCCAATAACTAAAAAGTGCCTTAAAAAAATAAACCCATGTATCCATCTATACAGCTTCATCCAGCGTAAGGCCACAGAGCACTAAGATGACTCCAGCAGGGTTTGGACTGGTCTCCAGTCCATCACAGGACAAACACCTTATTCCTTTAGCGTTGCTCTCCATCAGATGTGTTTACTCCATGAGAGGAAACTGAAGCAGGTGGAAAAGAACATAACCATAAACATAAAGGCCACCAAGAGGTCTTAAGTGTTCTGTCCGTGGCTATAATCTTCTGGCTGATTGGTGTCTGTCAGTAAAATTTACAAACTAAACATAAAAGTAGTAAAAACACCCTTAAATGCATCCTAACTCCCAGAAAATATAAGAGAACTTACAGCTGCTTACAGTATGAGAAAGAGATGCACGAGTTTACTCAGTGGAAACAAAGCACAAGTTTGACTGTTGACTCGACTTGAAGCTTAAATACAATTTATATCAGGCCACTTATGTAGTTTTACCATTCATGCATTAATAATGACATGAGGCTGCTAATAAGTTCGACTGATACGACTTCAGTCTGATAGTTGGTGATGCTGCAGTGGTTTTCTTCCCGCTAAGCTGAAGTGCATTGTCACATTGTTCTTCCCTCAGTGTAGCATGTGCAGTTTTTAACAGGGGTGCACGGAGTCAAGCAGATAGATCACAGATGATTGCATTTTCTTCTTGGTGCCCTCCTCCTCCTCCTCCTCTTTTACTCATCATCCCGACTGGGAGGGGGGAGTTTTTTTCACGAGGCGCGACACCGCTGCACGTGCCGCCTCATATTTAATTACTTAGAGTGTCGTAGCAGGAAGGCATGCAGGCTGCAGCAAGAACACAGCAATTCCATCTCACGGCAACCCCCAAGAGGTTTTTGCTCAAAACATGCTGTGTGTGTGTGTGTGTGTGTGTGTGTGTGTGTGTGTGTGTGTTGCCTGTTTGCTTTCATGCATGCTGTTGCACACACACAGTCTGCGGATGTGGGAGAGTGAGTGAGTGCATGCAGATGGCAGGAGTGCCCGGTCGGAGTGAGTGGGAGGAGAGTGATTATAGGTTGAACTGCTTCACTGCGAGGTGTGTTTGTGTGTGGCCTATATCTTTTAGAACCGGCGTGTTGTGAGTGTGTGGGTGTTTCAGCAGGAGAGATGTGTATCTGACACAATAGTACAAACTGTCTCTGCACTACAAACTGCTGATTTTACTTATCCGGGGCCACTTACGCCGAACAATGGGCAGTGTTTGTCGGCTACTTGTGACAGGCTATCAGTAATATTTTTTCCAGTCCAGTTAAAATTGCAGCACGCGCTTTGTTTGCCCTGCAATGTTTCAAAAGAATTAGGTCCTGCTCATGTTTGCTGTTCCTGTTTCATGGGTTCAGTTGTAGTGATTTTAGAAAATGCATAAATAAATGCTGTTTGTTGTTCTTTGTTGTATATTCTCTGTTTTTGTAATTGTCTTACTGTCTTACTTGTGGTGTATGTGATGGTGTCCATAACATCTTGAACTGACATGAAAGGCTGTTGAAACACATTTCCCTTCACGGATAATAAAGACCTATCTATCTATCTATCTATCTATTCATCTATCTATCTATCTATCTATCTATCTATAGCATAGCATTGTATGATCTGTTTTTGTCAGAAAACAGGATTTCACTCTTGAATTAAAAAAAAGACATCATCAGCGTAGAGATTAACCATTCAGTGCTGAACCTCTGTTGAATATTATCACTATTAAATCCATGTTTCATCCCAGTATTTTACACAAAATGATACAAGTATTTGTAGTTTTATCTTACAGTAACTTTAGTAGGTTTTTAACCTTTCAATGTGGTCTCATTTCAGTAGTCAATTTTCATATATCCTTTACGATTGCTGGTGAAAGACTTAAAGAAGAGATTTGTATGTTATGTATATTGCGGTGCATATTCAGAATTAATGCTTCCACAAAAGTTTACTGAGTCTTCTTGTTTGTGTTTCCGGGTGCTGCTAAAAATGTAAACATCATAATCCCAAAAATAACCTTACAAAATTAATTACTGTAAGTTTGGCAATCCAGGGCTGAAACCCAGGTGCAACAGAAAAAAATATCTGGCATAGAAATTAGTCTTAGTAGCAAATCCTGGTAAAAAACAAAAGAAAAAAAGCAGCAGCCAAATATACATCTGAATTAAATATACAGTAATGTGTGTACAGAGCAAATGCTGACACCAGCGTTTAATAGAACAACTGAACCAATGCGACAGATTGTTTAATTCCTGATGCTTTAATTTGTTATCCAAGTCGATAATTACAGTGTATAAAACTTTGGATGCTATTGCTTTAATCCTAATATGCAAAGGTCCTATTGAAAGACCTCATGTTAAATAAAGTATGAATGATGCATCAGTGTTGACTGACCCCGATACGACCCCGTTACGCTCTGTAAAGACCCCGCAATGCCTTCATTGAACTACTGTTCCTTTTTATTCGGGCATCACTCTGGACTAGATTTGTATCCTGTAATGCTGCAGATTGTGGGGCACGACATTTTGTGTCCACTTATGCTGCAAATGAATACACAGTTGTGTAACGTGCTTTGGACCAAAAAAAAAAAAAAAAACACCATTAAGTCTCTTCTGTTTTAATGGGAAAAAAAAATGAATATTTTTTTTGTTCCAGAATTGTGAAGAAATGGCTGATTAAAAGCCAGAGCTTTCAGAAGAAGTGCTTGGAGAATTGTCCTGAAGAGAACCCGATGTAAGAGAGGACACTTTGTTTTATAAACTACAGGCAGGCTGCCACCTCCATGCTGCACACACTCTGCCAGTTCCTTTGCTGATTCCTGCCAGTATGTGTACATTTATAACATGTGTACGTGACTGCATAAATCTCCTGCCTTCTATTCTGGCACATGCAGTGTCACAGTCCCCTATGGGACTTATCAGCTGTGCAGCCGAGGCAAGCTGTGGCTTCCAAGCTGTTTCCCAGTCCTCCTGCCACTGTATAAGATCAGACTCTTACACGGAGTGTAAATGCTCTCTGAGCAGCATGAATCTCGCCTCGCAGACCGCTACGGTGCTGTAATCCATGATGAGTGTAGAGGTCTTGCAGAGGAAAGGCTGAGACAGGCTGTTGATGTGGTGAAAATCCCGTGAAGCCCTTTTTGTGAGTCACTTCTCTGTGGTTGATAGCAGCTGTTGCGCGATAGGGCTGTGGGTTAACTGTTGCATTTGTTGTGTCTCTTACAGAGCAGCCCGAGCTTTTGGAGAATACCTGTCCAACGCCAACCCAGAGAACCGCAACGGAGCAGGTAGGTGGTAAACAAACACCGGGGAGCGCCGCTCGTTCAGTCACACATTATTAGAAAGATCAAACTGCCCCCCTCTGAGGACGGTCTGAACCCAGCTCACTTATTAGTAGATGAACAATCCAACTGCTTCATAATGATCAGATGAACTGGCATCAAAGAAGACTCATGTATGACTAAAACACTATTAATTCATTTTGAGAGACCTTTGTTGATTCCGATCAGTCCCATACATATAAGGCTATGATTTTCACTTGAAATACTGGACAGTGAACAGTTACGCTGACTCCTTGTGGCTTTAGTAGGAAACTGCAGTAGCAATGTAGCTGCGTAGTTATATTAATTATGTGTAGTTCTGTTCTGGCTCGGTTGGTGGAATTGTTGACTCCACCAATCCATGTGTCGAAGTGCTCTTGAGCAAAACACTGAAGCCCAAATTGCTCCCATTGGATGAATTCAGTGCCTTGCATGGCAGCTGCCTCCACTGGTGTGTTTATGTGTGTGTGAATGGGCGAATATGATTAACACTGTAAATCACTTTGAGGACAGCTCAAGCGGTGGAAAACTGCTATTTAAGTGAAAGCCATTAACCATTCAGCTTTGTTTTGTGGTTCTTGTCAATTCTCATCAGTACTATACATGTGGGATCATATATGATCCATCTTTGCCATCTGGTCAGGTCAGTCATGGAAGAGACAAAGAAAGAGAGAAAAATAACAGTGACATGTGACGAGACTGACCAAATCAAAGTGAAGAGTTTCAGTGGGAGTTTTAGATTCTGTAATTGTGTAAGGGCATTTCTGACTGCTACAATGTACAGTCCATATCGATTTAGAGTGAGGACAAGTAAATGAACATGATCCACCCTTATCCAACTTCTGGTGATGGGATGATCCTGGCTGACTGCCTAGAGTCAGGATACACATCAGCAAATCATCAGACCATCACAAAAGAATTTACACCGAAATTTCACCAAGTTTTCCCAACACATGTTCTGCACGGCAACAGTTTGACTATTCCCACAGTCCTTTTTATATGGTGCTTAGATGGGGAAGACTGGAACAGAATAACCTCGAAGTTGGACTAAAATCGGGTATTTACACTGTGAGGCAAGTATGCCAACCACCAGGATGCATTAAAAAGAAAAAGAAAAAAAAATAGATCCTATATGATAACATTTAGAAATACCACCCTGCGCCGGTAACTATGGTAACTCTCTTGATTTCCCGTTCTGTGACTTTACACCCATGCAGACATACCATTTGGTTTTATGTTGAACTTGAATACAATCCTCCTGGGTGTGAGTCTTTGCTTCACTCCCCATAAAAATGAAATAACATGGACTTTCTCCTTTTAATGTCTTGGGCGCACTTGAGAATGCAAGGCTTCCTCTCGAGCAGCTGCTATTAATAACCTTCATCTTTAACTGTGTGACTACCTACGCAGCTGCTGTTGTCATTAATATGACCACTAGCGGTCCTCACGAAACCCGCCTTGCGACTCTCATCGGAACAGTCAAGTCAGGCTAACCTACTTCTAAATGATTGATGACGAGTAACTATTGGATATCAGTGGGTCTGACAACATTTTAATTTGTTCATCAAATCTCTAATTCAGAAAATGTCTACATCTGAAAAGATATGAATAGATGTTAGCTATTGCTACTTGTCACAGAGGTGACATGTCAAACAAGCAATGAAACCTCACCCTACCAAAGCAAAATGCAGCCGGTAAAGGTTGGTAAATCACACTTTCTACTCAATTTTTATCTCTCTGCACCAAGCATGTCCCTGACTTGTTTATCCACAGCACACACAATATGATAAAAAACAGAGATTCCCACGAGCTAACACTTATTTACAAGCCTGGAGCGATGCAGCTGCTTTCTCTGAGAAGGAGTAACCATTCTCCTCGACCCTCAAGGATGACTGGGCCTTTGTATCTGCCAGAGTACTTTCTGTACTTCCAAATCTTCCATCATTCCTCCATTTGCTCTTTTCCATCACTCAGTCACATCTTGCTGTTCTCCTCATCCTCCCAAAAGCTTTGCTGGCTTGTAAATGTTTACTGCTCCAATGCCAGAGAACAAATCCCAGTGAGGGACAGACGTCGATCTGCATTTCAATTTCAGACATTTATTCCTTGCTCATTTGGAGAACTTGTTTTAAACACAGAAAATATTATGTCAACCTCCACTTGCTGCTGTCCTGAACTCTTTCTCCTTCTCTTTCTGTTTCTCTCCAGATCATCTTTTGTCTGACACTTTCCCCGGCCAAGACTGTGACTCTCCAGACGTCAGCCGCTTGCATAACAACAATCTGCCGGCACAGAGCCGCTGTTTGCCTGTAGCTAAACCCGACCAGCCCCCTCAGCCCAGTCGCAGTGCCCTCTCTCAGTCTCAGCCTCAGGTTAAGCCCCTCCAGGCACAGGCATCGCTCGGACCCTCCAAACGGCGACTCTCCGGTGAACGCAGCCTCTCCGCAGAGGACCCGCGAGGCGTCAGGGGCCACGAAGGAGGCATTGGTCTGAAGCCATCCAGAGTGTACACCATCACCAGAGAGGGGGGCATGACCCTGGGGGGCCGCAGCAGTGAGGAGAGCCTGGAGCTGGAGGTGCTGAAGGGCTCCAGGGAGCACCCCATGGCCCAGACCTCCGCCGGGGCCAACAGCAGCCTGTCCTGCACCAGCCAGCCATCCGCCACCGCCAATCGCGGCAGCCACCACCGCAGCGGCCACCACCGCAGCAACCACCACCACACCAGCACACATCACGGCGGTCCGTCGTCGTCATCGTCGCAGCCGCTGCAGAGCTCAGGGAGCGCCAGCAACATCCGGGACTGGGGGATGAGGAGAGGGGGGTCGCGGGACGACTACACCCCCGACTGCGTGGCCTGCATACGAGCTCCCTGTCAAAGCCAGCGCTCCCTGGACCTGGACACCTCGCCACGGGACGGAGGGAAACCTCGCAAGAAGCTGGAGAGGATGTACAGCGAGGACCGAACCTCTACCGACGACCGGGGTAAAGAGAGAATGGGTGGGATGAATGGTGGGAGGATCCAACTACACTGTATATTTATTTTTAATGTCACACTGAAATAAATGAATATCGCATTGATAAATGTCATTTTCCCCACTTTAATTGAAATTACGATCCTTCCTGCACCCACAAGGGGGCGTATATATGGCATCAATTTTAAGCCACAAATATTTAGCAGTTTTCCTGCCCTATATTAAAGGGAGAATCACCCATGGCTAAAACCGCTCCTGGGGTTCAGGGTAGACCTGATAGAGCAGGTCGACCTTCACGTCCCTAAGTTGACAGTATATTAAACTGAGGAGACAATGAGATCCAAGTTTGAGTATGTTGGAATACCTTGCATTTCTCGCCATCTGTGTGTGTGTGAATGCAATTTGTCATGTAAAGTGCATTCATAATGCTGAATTGGTATCATGAAGCGTATTCACCATTTACCAATAACAAATAATTAACATTTTATTTTGATAGATGCATACAGTTATCGAGAAATGTTCAGAAAGATCTTTTAAATAGGAAAATCAATGATTAACTATAAATGAGTTTATGTGATGTGACGTCTATGGCCAAAGCAGTATGTGGTGATTTGCTATTTCTAGACCATGCTTCCTGAATCCTGAACCCACACGTTCAAATAGGCACAACTCTACCAAGTTGCCTGATTAAAGCGCCTCAGATTAGTCATAATGTAAATTCTACGTGGGGAAGTTGATGCATTTAACCAGAGATGACTCCGCTCTGTGCTGGTGCGTTCTCCAGCTTCCTCCGCTAATTGTTAGTGCTGCGAGTGAATCTTCTTCTGGCTGACGCCACGCCATCCTTCTCTTCCTGTGTTTACAGAGGACAATCCTAATAGCTGGTTCCCCAAAGAGAATATGTTCAGCTTTCAGACAGCCACCACCACCATGCAGGCGTGAGTATGTCACGGAGGTTCGCCTCCGACTCTTCTTCTGTGGATCGCTGTGTCGTACTGCACCTCCGCCGTGTTGGCAGGACGTCGCCAGAGCTGTTCCGTCCAAGACTTACACATATCACACTTTAATCAGCACACTCAGACTCTTTTAGGATTTTATAAAGTGTCTGTCATCATATTGGCTTCATACCATAAGAATCCCAGTTGCTACTTTGAGTGGACTTAGTATTGTTGCTAATATATGTACATTAGTATTATTAGACACAACAGACCTTCATTACAATCCCATATTAGTTAAGGCACCAAAACACCTGGTGAGGGTATAAAAAGAGTTAAGATACATGAATGTCTTCAATTTCACACAATTGTTGGTGTTCAGCAATATGATTTAAAATTGTATGAAATAATGCAAGGTGTGATGAAATACATCATATATGTGATATCAAATGCTGTGGCAAGTAAAGGTCCAGTACATCATGGTTCATTGATGGTGAGACAGAAACTCTATGAAGCATTCAAATGAAACTTTCTTGCTTGATATATTTTCAAAGATGATTCCAGATTGAGAGTACTGATAGAATACCTTTTGTTCCTCCTTATACAGAAATGAACTATTGCTGTGGCCATAATCATAATATTACCGTCAACCTGAGCACCACAGCCTAACCCTTAAAATTTGAGAGACTACGCAGTTGTGTACAAATCTACACACAGGCACACACACACACGCACACACACACACACACACACACACACACACACACACACACACACACACACATGCTTTGTGAGCAGTTAATCAGCACCTATCAGCGGGATGTTATAATTACAACTCTCAAACAGACAAAGCCCACCCACCATGATCTTTGCCTCCCACGCTCCCTCTTCTTCCTCCATATGTCTCCTCTTCCTCCTTCCATCTGTTTCCATCTGCTTGTGTCCCGATCCGGGTCAGACTGATGTATGGGTCTGACGCTGGTCTCGGATCTCCATCTTTCCCCTCTGGCATGATGAGTGTGTTGCAGTTTGATGGACTGCTCATTCAACGCCGGATCGATCAAACTGTGTGTGAATATGATGAAGAGCATGCTGTTTGTGGATGATCATCATGTAATATTTAGTGGTCAGTCCTTATTTGCATTAAGATTTTAGATCAGATTCAGTAATTTTACGTGAGATTTTTTGCTCCCTTCAAAGTAAAAAACTGTAATATAAATCTGTGTGCGTGCGTGCGTGCGTGGTGGTGTGTGTGTGTAGTAGTTGGCTGACCCTGTTGCTAACTTCTCTTTCATTTTTGTCTTCTCTTCTTCCCTCTGCGTGGCGGCTTTCCAAACCACGACTGTAGAATATCGTGAGTAACTCTTTCAAACGCCCCCACTTGTTCCTCCTCGTTGCTCTTACTTTTTTATTATTATTATTATTTTCTTGGCTCTGTCAGGTAACGTGTCTTGAACCCTTTTCCTTGTGGCTTTGTGTAATCCAGTCTGCTGTGTCCTTAACAATCCCGCTGAACGACAAACCCCCCTCGACCTCAGCGCCTGAGTGTTGAAGTTACAGAGACGCTCATACCAGCTACTGAAGTGTTTTCTAGGGATGCACCGATTACCACTTTCTTAAAGGACGAGTACAAGTACGAGTGCTAACCTTTAGCTGCTTGACAATACAGAGTACGGATCAGCCACACTTTAATCACGTGAGCCCTGAAACTCTTCAGCATGTAGCATGTAGCACAGCTCGGAGTGAAATCGTCCATGGACCCACTGTGTAGTTAAGCTAATGAGGCTAACTCTGCACTTCCAAACGTCTTGGGTCTTGCTGGTGTTGGAGGAAATAGCTTTGTCTCCTTTTGATAATTTGGTGGAACATAATTTAAAGTCTGTCTTACGTTAGTCGTTCTCAATATTAAAAGAAACTCTGAAGTATCAGTGCAGTATTGGATTGGATGCACAGTACTGGTATAATTCCAAAAATTTATAATTGTTTAATTCAGCCTTAGAAATACGTAGTTTTGGAGGTCATCCAGTCTGTTGCTGCTGTCAGGAAAATAACCAATTAGTAGGTAGGGTGCCCATAAGTCTCCCAACTTTCATTCCCATGGGTTTTTTCTTCCTTTTATACTCCCATAAGATGATTGAATTTAGAGGGAAATGTGGTGGATCTTGTCTGACGAGGTGTGCTGGTGATGATAGAGCCTCTTCCCACATGATGCAAACATGATGCACACAGGCAGAGCTACAACCGCCATTTCAGATAATAAGCCATGTGCAGAGCGATGGTGACTTCAGCCCGTCAGCCGTCCGTCAGTCATAGCCAGACCGCAGGACAGGACTCCATTTCTGACATACGCTGTCGCAGATGATTCTCATTATGTCTGACATCCTGTCAGAGGCATTAACATCCCTTCTGGGAAAGACACGCCCAATGTCAATCAACGTACACACTCTGAGGATGGGAAACAATGGAAGTGAAGACAGACACGGGGGGGGGGACATAATGACTCAAAATGGCTTTTTAAATAAAATTAGGTAGCAGTCTTTACTGTCAGCACCTGTGGCTTTTTCTGTACGATACTACTCAGTTTCCCTCAGTGTCTCTACATGTAGACCTACCCTGCATTGTATGTGTGTGTGTGTGTGTGTGTGTGTGTTTGTGTGTGTGTTTGTGTGTGTGTGTGGATCGGTTGTGTCCGTGCTAACCAAGCTAATAAAGCACTTACCAAAACTAACCAACCCCTCACTAACCCGTATGGATATAAACATTCTCCCCTCGAAATCACGTTTACTGTTGCCCCATCCCACCCTGATTATTAATGCCCAAACCCAACTCGACCCAAAGGCCTTCTGTCTGATGTTTAGCTGAAGTTACTTCAATTAGTGGGAGGAAGATGCTCTAATCTAGATGTTCTGTTAAAAATAAGACAAAACATTCACTAAAGACAACAACAAGGAGAAACCAAACAGCTGAGATTAAATACCAACGAGCTGATAGAGAAGCTAACGTTTACTTGAGGCTGGGAAAGCAAGTCACAGCTTCTGTGGATATAGGCTAATGCTACTTTGGAAGAAAGTTCGCTTAAAGCGATACTTCAACATTTGGCAAATTGGCCCATTTAGCGCAATTCCTTAGTCATTTCAGAGAGCATACTTACTTTTTTGTGCAGGGGGAGCTGTTGTTTATTCAGAGGTGAGTCGGGGAAGGTTTTCGGGATGGACACAATGGAAGTGGGTGGTATTTTTGCTTCCCCTCGTCAAACTCATCAAATACACAATCTAACAACCCCAAAACACTTTGGTGGACACGTTATAATCCGCACATTCACTACGCTGCAGAGGTGGGAGATTAGAGCCTGATCAAGTCATCTCCATGCCATGTTTTTGCTCTGACCATGTATCACACCAGGTGAAACTCATCAACCCTGCTCCTCAGCTTGTCTGTGGTACACAGTGAGGGCAAAAACATGGCATGGAGATGACTTGATCAGGCTCCAATTTCCCACCTCTGCTACGCTGTGAAATATTAATGCAAAATTACGAGATTGAGTTGTTTATGCGAAATTGCTAAGACGGAACTACTTACTAAATATGGCGTCTGGGCGTAGTGATTTCAAAAGAAAAAGTAGTTCCCAGTATTTGCTTCAGCGTCATAACGCTACAATATTATTTGTTGGTGTTCCACAGCGTAGTGAATGTGCGGATTATAATGTGTCCACCAAAGTGTTTTGCGGTTGTTGGATTGTGTATTTGATGAGTTTGACGAGGGGAAGCAAAAATACCGCCCACTTCCATTATGTCCGCCGCGAAGCCCTCCTCGACTCACCACAGAATAAACAATAACTCGCCCTCACAAAAAACAGTACGTATGCTGTTCGAAATGACTAAGGAATTGCGCGAAATGGGCCAATTTACCAAAATGTTGAAGTATCCCTTTAAGGTTAATTAACCTAAAAAAAAAAACTGCAGTTTACTTTTAAGAGACAAACTTTGCTTAAAGCTTAAGCTAACAATGGGCTCAATTAGCTGAGCAGAGAGAGGCTACATATCTGCAGGCGTATTGTACTTCAGCTCATGCTCAAGCTAACAGTCAGCTATGAACAGAGCGGTGACAGACAGCACACGGAAACGGTGGTGCCTGCCGTTACAACTTTTAGCCTTTTCTGTGCTAAACTAGCGTAAACCTTACAAAGGTTGTTTTCCCTGTTGGGTCAAGTTGGGTTCAGACAGATTCCTCCCCGAAAAACGATGAAATGTTCAGTGAGGCGTCGCTAAAGCATCAACGTTCTTCCTAGAAATCAAACCACTTAATGCTTTGACGTCCCGGCAGGGCTTTCCGAGGCATTGCTGAAAGAAAGAGACGGAAAAGAGAGCAGGAAGCAGCCACCCTGATGGAGAGGTACGGTGTCCTGGCTGTCCTGTCCTGTCCTGTGTGGTTCTCCAGCGTCCCTGTCACAGCCCTCCCCTAAAGAAACACCTTTTCTCACACATCTTCAGCTCCTAATCAGATTATAACACCTCTTTGCCTTTTTTTTTTTTTTTTTTTTTTTTTGCTTTTTTCTGTCTGTGACCTGATTTCTGTTTATAGTCACAAACTTCCAGATGATCACATAACTTCAACAGAATTCAGCTGAAGCTCCCAAAACTGCTGGTATCGCTTTGATTAAAATGTCTTTTCTTAATACATATTAACAATTTGTTGGAAAGAGACCCATCTAATTTGACAAACTGAGCCTCTCCATTGGCTTTATATCACTTTGATAAAGCAGCGAGTCGTTCTCAGATCAAGTTTATTAAAGACACGACTTCTAACAATCTCTCGTTTTGCTCATTGGCATGGCAACAACTTCAAGTGAAAACGTAAAACTTCAGTTACGTTTCGGGTGTCCGTTTATACCGTTACAAATACACCTTTTTGAAAATGGGCTCCCAAGGTGGAACTTCTGAGAAACACTCAGGCTGCGTCTGTTGCCATGTGGATGGGCGAAAACGATCCTTTCTGGAAACGTGCTGAGCAGACGGTGCTCCACGACTGTAGTAAATACTTCTTTTACTTTATATGATCAATAAGAACAATGCTTTCCTCCAGAATGTCATGACTCGAAATCCGTATTCTCCTGGATTTGGTAGGTTGAGTTAAGAGATGAAGAAGTTGTTGCTGTGGCCGAGGGCGGAGAGAGCTTCCACAATCACTCAATTAATCGCTGAAATAATCAGCAGAAAACTCAAATTCAAAAAGAATTGAAAGCTGCAGCCCTATTTACAGTGTATTGTTCTGCACTGACGTGTGTGAGGTTTCATTCCAAAGAAACCAAAAGCACCAATTCGTGGCCTGGTATGCTAACTATATCGTTTCTGCGTTTCTGCAGTTGCTGTGTGAACAGACATCTTTTTCAAAATGTTGTCATCTAAGAGCGAGACTTTTGCTTAATGTTGCGATTGTAGTTATTTTCAGTAGTAATTATTTGTTTTTGTGAAAACACTGACATTTCCATCAAGTATAGTGTGTGCCACAACAAGACAAACTTTGAAAGTCAAAATCTAAATGTTATTATGACACTGTATTTCCGTCTCAGTCCAGGTGAAATTGTGCTGTCTGTTTGAAACCCCTGCACTGCAGTGTGAGTGTAAATGCTTTAACATGAGGATCAATGCTGATAAACTGTCACAAACATCTGGTTTGGTATTGATCTTGGTATTGAGCACACAGCAACACAGTAGAAGCTGTATTGTAGCATCGGTGGCAGACCTGTGTGATGGAGTTGTGTTTTGGGCCTTTTCTCTCTGTCTCCACGCTGGAGGATGAAATTTAGCAAAAAATCTTATTTTTTTTCCCCATGTGAGTAGGAAACCTTGTGTATCACGGAGGAATTAGTTTGACCGTCTTTAACCTTTCTTTCTTAATGTGCTTCACTGCTGGTGTAAATATGTTTTGCTCCAAACTGTTTCCGTCATTTCTAACCGGGGCGTATAAAGTTCCCTTACTCTGCACATTTTTTCTACACGGGAATCGAACCTGGCCTTGCACTTCTTGTCCTCAGCTGCTTTTACAAGAGGATCACAAATCTCCTGACTGTATCCTGTGGTGTGGGTGTGTGGTGTGTGTGTGTGTGTGTGTGTGTGTGTGTGTGTGTGTGAGAGAGAGAGAGAGAGAGTGTGGAGGCTGTGGGTGGCAGGTTTAATCAGTGTTCCTCACACTGAAGTGTAAAAGCAGGGTCTATCAGTACAGAGCTGTAGCTCTGCACTCAAACGATCGATATCTGGCAGCAGAGCTGAGACATGACATAACACTGTGTGTGTGTGTGTGTGTGTTGTGTGTGCCTGTGTGTGTGTAATGCAGTTTAAATCTCACTCGAAATAGGCAAGACTACCTTTATATTCAGAATTAGTATGTGTAAATGTTATTAAGCGTAAATGCACGATTCAACTCAAGAATCAATGTGAAGGTACTGAAATTGTGTGAAATGTGTCAATATCTGACCATCGATTTTGCGCATGACAACACAACAGAAGATTTATTTAGAACAGTGGCAGATCGGTGCGATTTGTTTGGTGTCAGACTCCAGCTAGCATTTCCAGAACGTGGCAGCTGTTCAGCGGTGGAGGAGCGCGATCATGTCTTTTTCCAATTCACGAGATGAACTGTGTCCAAAATCACCTCTATTTTTTTTTTTCAACGGAACTTTTTCATTTGGAAGACGTTTTCCATGATCTTTTGGCACTGATCCGTTCTTTGTGGTGTTTCCTTGATTTCTCACAGTTTTTCTTGCTCATGACGAGCAAAACCAAGATATCTGCCATTGTGTGGCATAATTCCCTTCAGTGATTTTAAAAAGCTATAGGACTAGGACATCCTGAGGAGTTCATATTGAATATTAACCTTGGTTTTTCACTTAAACCGAAGCGAAACAACTTTTGTTCCAGCCAATGAGGGCTCCATTGTTTTCTTTATGTCACGAGTCTGATTCGTTAAAACATCCTGAACTTCAGGCTGAGGTGGAAACAGACAAGAATGGACACAATAACCTTTTCTTTTCTTGTTAATTTAAGTACTCATCATAGTAACTAAAAGTCTCAGGTACTTTTGGTGAAATTGTTTCTGTAAATAGTATCTGGTCGCAAATCATTCCTGATGAGCCACTGAGACTCATCTGGATACTTTGTTCAATTCAGGCTAAAGAATCTAGGAAAGTATTTAAAATGAGGGCCTTGTCCTTCCTGAATGTGTAATTTTTTTGGCGGTACAGAGTCCTGCCAGGTCATTTCAGGACGCAACACTTTTAATAGAAATGTACATCTCGGCTATTTTCACAAATCCAATTATGCATGTTTGAATGAGCAAGTACCAAAGTGTTTCTGTAAAGGTCACGGGCAGATAGAGAGGTGAGGAGGTGAGGGCTGCATTCGGGTGCCAGGAACTGGAGTCGGTCGTTGTGGTGTTTCTAGTGAAAAAGGCGTTGCTAGTTGAGCTGACAGCGACTGACTGACAGATCCTCCTCTCTGAGTCATGCCTCCGTTCAGGCGACTCCACACTGCAATCAACACCGACATGTCAGCAGCGTTCCTGCAAAACCGCCTCAAACCGCTCTGAGATCCAGACAATGCACGGGGGAGGTCTGCGGCTTCCCAGCTTATCTTGACACTGTACACCAGGGGTTCCAAACATGAGGTCTGCGGGCCAAAACTGGTTCATCACCTCACTGATTAACGCCGAGGTTCATTTCTAATTTACTTAAGGGGAGATTGCATCAACAGTAATGCCCATAAAAGAGACCCGAGAGATCAGTGTTGTTGGTTAAAGCCAGGTACTATTTACTGTGACCATGGTTCGTATGCACAGTAGCAGTATTTTGTTACATTCTTAGCCATCTACGCAGAGATAGAGTGTTTCAAAAAGATGCATTTTCACCTGTTTACATGGAGACAGAGTCGGAGCATTTTTGAAATGTTCCACCTTGGAAGCCATTTCCAAAAATGAGCATCTTCAGTGTCTTCCAGCACCGTCAACGTGTGAACAGACGCCCAAAAAGCAGCAAAAACTTTTCTGTTGTCACTTCGAAAAAATGTCGTCTAAATAGAATCTTAAAAAATGCAACAAAAAAACAAAAAACAATGAATTAAATAAAAGCTTAAATACTCAAAAAGCAGGAGGAAGCATGACCTCAGTGAAGCCTTGTTTGATGTCAATTTTTTCTTCTCTATCTTTATTCTTTCATGTGAAAAAGGTATATGCACATTTCTATAATAAACATCTTTCAGCTGTAAGATATTTAATCAAATACAAACTTTTAATGATCAATAAATCAATACAAAAAAAGGGAATTGCATTTAAAGGTGATAAAGCTCCTGTTTTATTGGTCCACTCTGGGCCATTTGTGACCTGTTCAGGGTGTTCGTCAGCTCCAGCACGTTGCAGCCATAAGCTGAAGAAAGCAATGTGTCTCTTCGGGTGAATCTCAGTTGCTTTACAATAGAATATGTTGTTGTACTTTTTAATGAAATAATCATTTCAGTGGGGAAGTCCCTCTTCATGACGGAGCAGCTTCACCAGCTGCGGAGGAAGAGACGGTGATAATTGGCTGCAGAGGTGGAGTTCATTAAAAATAATGAGCTGGGGGTGTCGGCCCACCCGTGTCACATTAATAGATGCTTCAGAAAAAGAAAAAAAAAGCAGCAGGTTCAGTTTGAATAGTCAGAAATGGGGAAAAATGTTTTGTGTTTTCTAACTTCATATTGTCAGACAGACTCATTAACTACAACTTTACCTCTATGATCCTTTGAAAACACGCTTATTTTTGGCTTCAAGTTAATTATGATTCTCTCATAATCAATAGAGTCTGCTGCCATCGACCGCAGTTTGTTTGTGGTTTTAAGTACAGAGTGTGAAATGGGCTGACCAAACACCCCTCCATTGATGCTGGTATTTGATCATTTATTTGTTTTTTTGGACGAATCTTCACAGTTCAGACTGCTTCAGGGCGGTCTGTACCGTTCAACCAGTACGCCTTAATCTTAAATAATGTCTCCGTGTGGCATTTCTATACACAGAGATTTGTAAAGATTAAAACAATCTTTTATATGTGAACAACTTTAGATAGAAACCGGGCATTTTAACTTTCAACCATTAATAATGAAATGTGACCTTTCTCACAAATGCATTTCCTGATGGGACCACAAATCGTGAGGACTGAGCCTTAGACTTCCTCCCAGTTGCTCTCAGTCTGAGTTTATTTTAGGGATGCACAGGTATCACTTTTCTCTTGTCTCTGATGATTAAGTTGCGGGTGTTTCGCCTCCTCTGATATTTTGGCAGAATGTCATTTACAGTCTGACTTACATTTATCTTGCAGGCGACCGTGGTGATGGAGGATGAGCATGCTGTGCAGTATCAGTTATCAGTATCGGTGCATCTCTAGAGCATTTATCTTACTTAAAAACAGGACATTGTAGGAATTTGTTGTGTCAGGCTCCTGGATCAGTCACATCTCTGCATATCTGCGCATGTTTGGTCTGATCATGCTGATTCAGGTCTGTTGGTGAAGAAGGCTGACGGGTCGTCCATATGTTAACTATGCACATTGGAAATAAATGGAGCACCAACCTTGAGAAGCGGAGCAGAACAGTTGTATGCTAATTTCTATCTCAATAGTCATTTGTCATTGATCCCTTGAGGACCGGTCAGCCTCCACCGGAGGGCTCCATGTGGTCTGCGAGTCACACGTTGCCCATTTGTTATCGAGATTAAAGTTAACGGACATCTTATTGCAAGAGTGAGGAGACAAAACATTTTTCTTTGGATTTGGAGGATCAGGAAGTTGTCATCTTTGTCCTTTATTCATGTTTCTCTTCATGTCTGAAACGGTCTGATTCTTCTTCTTTTCTCCTTCTCTCTCACTTCATGGCAGAAATTTCCGGAAGCACCTTCGGATGGTGGGCAGAGCCGCATGATGAAAGCCCGAGTAAGTTTCCCTGGGAGTCCACCTGCATGTGTGTTGGTGTTGGTGTGTTTTCATGCGCTCACGCTCTTCGGTGTGTCCCGCCATAAACATCCCACCTGAGGCTCGTCAGGGCGGATTCCTGCTTCACGCATGGAGCTGCAGGTCTGCATGTTCACACCAAGTCGTGTTGTTGGTGACTTATTGGTCTTTATTAGTTTGTGCCTGTGATGGTACGGCTGTTTTTGGTTACGGCTCCTTTTCATTTGATTTCAACACGATAAGTGGCCTCTGCTTTGTCTGTGCTGTTTATTTTTTCTCAGTGAAATTCTTATTGGATGATTCTTCCTGTTGTGATCACAGTTTTGCCTAATTCCAGTAAAAAGTTGCAGAAATTATTACTGGATAAAATGAATGAGTGTGTGATGAAGGAAGTTCCTGGGAAAAGTTGTGTGTTAAAGGTACGCACATAGGATTTAACTGTTCCACTTCTGAACAGCGCGTGGCAGTAGTAGGAGTCACTATGAGTCTGCAGCCTCTTCTCAGTGACTCCATGCACCATCTGGAGGCATTAAGGTGTTACAGTGAGAATCAGACAGAAGTTTGCTAGATTTAGCAGTGGCTTACCTTTGAATTATTGAAATGATTCGAGATTTGAACCTCTTTCAACACTTTTGGGACTTTTGAGAACTTAATCAATATGTTTATATACCATGTATTTATCCCAAATAAAGTGTTGGACTCTTGCATTATACAGATGTATGAGTGGACATTCAGCCAGTTGTATTAAAAAGACTAAATTTACTAAAATCATTACCTCAAAAATGTTGAATGATACAAACAGTATGAATACAGAGATATATAAACCAGCCGTTGAGTATATGGTGACTGATATGAGTAATATGAGAAGCATCAATGTCATTCTGTATGCAGCATTTTCCAAACATAGCAAAATGTTAAAAGAGTATCAGGAAATATGGGATAGAAATCAAGCTGAAGTGAAAAAAATACAAGCAGGTAATGAAAGTAAGACATTACAATTAGAAATTTGTCAAATTGGAAATTATAATAAAAACTTGTATGGAAAGGTGTTAATGAGAAAAATTTGAAGCTGTAATGAAAAAGGCTCTTTTTAAAAAGACACTATCATCATCAATCTCATTTAAGTCAAAAAAGAAAAGCATCTGATCAAGTCTCATCCCGAGTGTGATTGACCTGGTGTAGAAGTCCGTGATATCAGAGGCAATGAGTTTCTGTGTATTCTTTCTCTGCTGAAAGGTTTATCTTGAATAAATCCGCCTGTAGACTTGATGGTACTGAGTTAAGAACATTTATTCAATCATGCCACTAGTTTTGTAGTATAATAACCTTGGAAACCTTGACTTTCTCCATTCCTCACATTATGAATTTCATGGATTGACCAAACGGTTAGAAGGGACTGAATTTCTCCTGTGTATCAGTGTTTCACCGACCAGAGTGGCTATCGAACACAGACACGTGCATCAGCTGTTCCTCTCATGCTGGGGTCAACAAGTGCGGGCCCTCCATTATCCAGGGTTAATTATCCCTGGGAGGGTGTGGAAGTGTGCGAGTGTGTGTGAGTGACTTTCTCCCCTCCGTCGACTCCATCAGCCTTCGCCGACCGCCGAGCCAAGAGCTTCAGCCGCTCGTGGAGTGACCCCACCCCCGTCAAGCCCGAGTCACTGCATGACTCCAGAGACAGTGAGTCCCACATTTCACATACACCCTGACAAAGACACACTGTCTCACACACACTTCATCAGAACTGTTGTTTTAATCAGAAACCTTTGGCTATTTGTTTCACTTCTTTTAAAAATCAATACTTCGGGATATTCGGTGGGATTTCCCTGCAACACCTTGCAAAACCACATCGTCATAAGTTGCAGATTGCAATTTCTTGAAGATAACATACTTCAGGGAGCCAAACTTTAGGTATCTAAAGATTAAAGCATCAGTGAGGAAAAAACAACAAGCTCCAATACCCAACCCTGTGGAACACCGCAACACAATTTAAAGTGATGATTACATGAATGTTAAATGTTTCTCTACATTTGCAAAAAAGAAAAGAAAAATCAACCTTTTTGCCATACTGTTGTGGAGTTTTGTTGAAATTATCTTAGTACCATGAATGCAACATCTCAGTCGGGTTCAGTGATTATTCATATAATTGGAAGATTGCAGTGTTCTGGAGGGATCAGTCAGCCACACACACTTCAGAAAGAAACATAGCATCGAAGCAAATAACACATCAAAGCAACAGGTGCACTAAAACATTTAACCCAGAGACTCACTGACTGCACTCTGACACACACACAACACTCCCTGTTCCTGTCGACTGTGGCCGTCACTGTGTGTCCACGGTCTCTGTGTTTACAGTCCATGCTCCTGTGTGTGCGACTACCCGGCTGTCCTCACCCATCCACACAGCCGTCCTCATCTCCAGCTCGTCGTCCATCTGCCTGTTGCTTTTGTGTGTCGTATCTGTTTTCTGTGTGTGTCCGGGCCGAGCGCCTGAGCAGGCCGTTATTGTGTCGTTTTGTTTTGTCTGATTTGAACTTCCCCGTCCCTTCCTGTACGGGATGAATAAAATAACAGGTGCAACGGAAAAAAAATAAAAGAATGGAACGCCCACCTCTTCTGTAATCTCATTTGTGCGACTTCCTTTCATCTGGGCCTTTGTTCCCACGTGTGAGCCAGGTGGTGAGCTTCAGACCTCCTCAGGGACGCTGGATGAAGGGGTGGACGAGGACGCCGACTGGGAGGAGGAGAGGGAGGCGGAGAGAGTGGCCTGCGAAGGAGAAGACTTCATCCCCCCTAAAATCATGGTGAGGATGCAGGAGATGGAGTTTCAGATTAACATCTTAACCGCTCAGTCTTTCATGTTAGTGAGTGTCTGATTCCTCGTCTCTGCAGCTGATATCCTCAAAGGTTCCGAAGGCCGAATATGTTCCGAACATCATCCGCAGGGACGATCCCTCTATCATTCCCATCCTCTACGTAAGTAACAGGATGTATTGGCAAGTTTTCAAACAACAATGGAAGAAAAAAATTCAGATAAAACTTTATCAAAATACAAACATTTTACGAAAAGCTCATCAAATAAAATGTAATGATAGCTTTCAAAGCTTCCTGTGAATTTCTCAATCCATGGAGGAATGAACAGATGGAGAGACACATCTGCAATGATTTTTGGGGAATTGATACCTTTCCACCCAAAACTGTGTACATGGCCATATTTAACCCCAGTCAGTATTTTCTCTTCGCCCCGTCTCCTGGGAAGGTTTGGTCTGATTGGTGTTTTCTCAGTTTCAATGGCAAAATTAATTTATTTAAAACCTTGTTCAGTAGATTTGTGAGTTATTAAACTGTAACTTCAGGTGAAGTCTGCCATGTTCTTCCACACAAACCCTCGTTTGAAGAATAACATTAACTGTTTGCGATGATGTTATTCTGATCGCTGGCTTAAAGGTATAGTGGACGATGTTTTAGCCAATGAATTGCGTGATGCAAATCTCAACTATTGGTCTTCCAACGTGTCAATCACGCTGGAGAAATGCTTGCGACAATTAATAGGCCTTTCCCTCGGAGGAGCAGTAGAGCATGATAGGATGGTGCGCTTTTCCAAAAGGAAGTAACAGACGTTTGGTTTCGACTTTTGAGAAAATCGTCCACTATACCTTTAATGCAGACCAACCGAAAGCCCAATCTTTTGCTTGAACATGTGATTTAACATGTTCATACATGATCTTAGTAAATCAGATTGAAGTAGTCCTGATTTAGTTTCTTTTCTTATAGCAGAAGACTGACTGAAAAGTTGCGAAGAAAGTGCTTTTTTTTTTTTTGTTTTTTTTTTTTTTTTTGCCTCTCTGGCATTTATCTAACTCAAGCCAGCCAGAAGTCTGCAGAAATGAGGCTGAAGCACAAATTTAAAGTGTTGACTTCTATGCTCCATCTGTGCAGAAAGTGAGCTCATCGCTTTTTCAAGCATCTGGTAATAAAGACTCTGAAAAAAAATCTAGGCATGTATAAAAGACACAATGCCATCTGTTGGTTTCATCACATGAAGGCAGGTGATGTTTGGGTCTGAACTGAATCTCACACAACAGCCCATTGGCCACTTTCCTGGTTTTTTTTTTTTTTTTCCAGATGGCCCTGACATGTACAATGAAAAAGGGAAAAAAAGCTCTGAAGTTAGTGCACTCATCAATTCATTGTCTGAATTGAACTGAAACTGAGCTCAGTGGTTGGAGGACGGCCAGCATCCTCCTCCGTCTGACAGTCGCAGCTCAGAGCAGTGAAACGGTCAACCATTCATCCACTGGAAGCCACCGTTCACCGCAGTGACGTCCATGCTCTCCCAGCCTGACTCTGAGGGGACTCTCAGTGTCTCTTTCGTGTTTTTCTTTTGTTTGTTTTTTCTCACACAAGGGCAGAAAACCTAATCAGCAAGTTGGTGATTAGTTTTTTGGAGGGAGAACAAACTGAGGCTGTGAGCACTGCCAAGGTTTAATCATTCCTGTTTGGACCCTGAAGCTGTTGTAGGTTCACCAAATTACTGGACTTGTGAGTGATTGTACAATGGAGGGCATCTGACTCTATAAAGAGCTGGTCTTCACTATTCTTTGTAAAACTGGGATCCATTCCCTGCGTAAACTATGCTAATTGCCGTGATTTTGCTCTTGCACTGTGATTTCAGTTGTCGTGTCTTCTGTGGGTGATCAGTGGAGACATCATGCACAAACAGGCTTATTTACACTAGAACAATCGACTGGAAACACATCGTTTCCATGTGTGTTTGCTTGTGTGTACCAAGGAATGATTGATTGGAAAACTGAGCTCAAACAAGCACAAACATGGGAAGTTGGACTCATTGGTGGAGAAATCTATCAAACATATTGAAGCAATGCAACAAATATCTGAATATGGGAGAAATTGTTGAACAAAATTGTTCAGAAATTCAAAAGTCAGGTGATCATCTGTATATATATCACATCTGCATCTGTGTTTTTATGTACAAACCTTTTGATTGGGCCCATAATGTACATCAGGCCCACTTTATACTGCAATATTTTCAAGTGAAAAGAGAATACCTTCTCGCAGCCTGGCATGCTAAAAACATTGTATTTAGTGTTTCTGCTGTTTCTATGTAAACGGACATTGTTTAAAAAATGTTGCCGTGTAAATACAAACCTTTTCTTAAACGGAGATACAAAAACAGTGATTTTTCACTTGAAACGTCACGTCGAAATCAGCTCATAGTCAGAACACATCGGATTCCTGAACAACAGCAGCCGAAAAAACCTTTCCCTCATTAACTGACATCTTTATTCCATGCAAACATTTTAAAATCCTCAAGCATAAAACCGACACACATCATGTAACAGAATCTGTCGAGGTCCGGGTCTCTCTGAGAGGTCCAAAGCTGAACCTGAAGTCTAATTAAAGCCATTAACGACCTGAATTTTTCCGTCGACAGGACCACGAACACGCCACATTTGATGACATCCTGGGTGAGTAAAGAAAAGTTATCTTTATGCGAACATCAGTCGATGTGAAAATGACTCTGTGGCCTGTAAATGTGGAAAAGATGAGGGTGGAATAAGTTTGAGCTTGCTGGAGTGAAGGATGACTCATTGTTTTTCTGCCCGCGTGCGTCTCTCCAGGGACGGCCAATTTATATGTCTCACCATTATGGCTGAGTGGGAAAAGTGACACCTCTCCCTCTCTCTCTCCTCTCTCTCCTCTCCCCTGTGACTCTCTCCCACCCAGAGGAGATCGAGAAGAAGCTGACGGCCTACAGGAAGGGCTGCAAAATCTGGAACATGCTCATTTTCTGCCAGGTGAGCCCCAGTTGAAAAACATTTTGACATTTTGGGGTCACGCTTTCCTCCAAATCAAGTGTTATTGTGAGTCTGATAAATTACCAAGCATCAGCTTATAAGTTCCAAAAGAGATTTGTTCTCTGTCTCCCAACAAAAAAAATATTTTTTCCTGCATTATTTGTTGACAGTGTGGCTGTTCGTATCATCAATCTTTGGAAATGCATTAGATTGCAGCTTTGCAGAAAAGGTCACAAAGAAATCATGTGGGGATATTTTGTTGGCCTAAAAGACTTTTTTAAAAGTAAATATTTTTTTTGCTGAGGTAAAAGTAGAAGGTGAGGTGCATCAGCCACACAGATAAGATCTGTGGAGAACTGTAGGTATAAACGCGATGTTGGGATGAGCGATTGCTGCTGTCTTTCTTTCTTCTGCTTCTTCACCTTGATAATGATGGTAATGATGATAGTTGATCGTCTCTTCCAGCTGCTCTCATTTGCACTCCTGTTGAATAATGTAACACGCCTCCCGCTGCCTCAATGCGATGCTCAGCACAATAATAAATGGAATCATTTATCTTTAAAGAGGTTTTTTTTGGGAGGCATCTCACTTGATTGCTATAACTTTTGAGATTAAATTATCGTTATGTATACATAGAATTGTAGTTCTTTTTCTTGAGATTTGTAAATGTTTTCTACATTATGTGTTGATGTGTGCGGTCTGAAAACATCATTGAAACCAAGAGCTCTTCTAATATTGTGACTCAGTATGACCCTGATGTTTCCTCAGGGAGGCCCCGGACATCTGTACCTGCTGAAGAATAAAGTGGCAACCTTTGCAAAGGTGGAGAAAGAAGAGGGCATGAGCCAGTAAGTTTTGGGGTGTCTGAATGATTGATAACCTTTAGAGCTGAACCAACTCATCGGTTGTTAGATAAAAGTGCCAGACAGAGCAAACCTTGTCCATCACCCTCATTACAAATATGGCCGTTATATGCTGCGTTAGTGAGTGTCAGTGAAGTGCTGCAGCTTGAAAACAGTCCATAGTAAATGAAGTAAAAATGCTCATTAACTGTGGATTCAGAAGTCCTGTTTCTCAGTTTATTCCAACAGTGACGCATGTGAAAGATGGAGTTACTGTGTTGAGAGACGTTCTTTATCATGAGAAATATTCTGTGTTCTCTTATCTAATTTCTTCTCTTGGACTTGTCTGATTTCTTTATGTCTTTAAATTTTGAAATGCTTCTCCTCTAGAAAGTCTGACAGAATGAGTGTGAGCATGAGTGCTTCTTAGAACTCTGACTCCGAGATCATTCAAAAACTACCAGAGAACAGACAAATGAGGCTTTTCGCCCATGTTCCAGGCAGCAGAGGATCCCAGGGTCATCAGGAATAACGAAGAACTGCCAGATATTTAAAGTTGAAGTTATTTCCAAAAAAAAAAAAATTCAACTTCTTCACAGTTCTCTACACCCAATAAATTAAAATAAATCCAGTCGTGAGAGAGTTGAAGTTAAGATTCAACAGCAGTGTGAGTGATGTTTGAATTAATGGGAAAACAAGCTCTGAGAAAATACTTTGACGTGTGTGGGTTTGGATGATAGAGTGACAAACAAATCAGTCTGTGCTGCTCAAGCTGTGAAGCAACACCTCTTTTTACTGTTTCACACACAAATCTGTGGCCTCCGCCAGAGTGTCTGCAGGCGACATGAAAGCTATTTACTACAAACCGTCCCAGAAATGCCTCCGGTCACAGCGTTGTTCAAACATTGACCTTTACCTTGCTCTCTTGCTCGTTGGTGTCTGATCGCCCTCACTTCTCGCTACCAGGTTCTGGCGGCGGCTCGGCAGGCTGATGAGCAAGCTCAACCCGGCGCCAAACCTGATCCACATCATGGGCTGCTACGTGCTGGGGAGCGCTAACGGAGAGAAGGTACCCGGTTTCCCGTGTAGCCTGGAGGACAAATACGACCTCTGCATTTCGTAGTCCGGGTCACGCACACAATGCTCACTCATGACTCCAGATTTACACGCCGACCGCTCAGAGGTGTGCTGCTGACTCATTTAGAGCAGACGCTGGAAACCGACTGCCTGAGGCTACGGTCAAGTCTCAAGCACAGCAACATTTTCAAGTGAAAACAGAAAACGTCAGTTGCGTTTTGGGGGAATATTGTGCGGTAGCCTGGCATGCCAGACTGACTTCATGTGTTCACACGTATAAAGACAGTCTGGTACCGCGCCATTGGCAGCATTTCAAACAGGGTGACGAGAGGCGAGAGTATTGACTGGAGAGAACCAATCCAAGAAACAAGGCTGTGACGCAACGGCAATGCGACGTACACAGCGCTCCGTTGTAGTGTTTTATAGTCCAAAACATGGGATCATGGCATGGAGTTTTCCGTCCGTTTTACCCCCAAATTCCACCGGACGCTTAAGCATGCGCTGCGCCGGCATCTTGTTCATGAAATCAACGCACACCGGGAGCGCGGTGCAGCGCCGCCCCGTTTAGAAGCGGCGACCTGAAGCGAATCACCAGCGCCGTGGCGCGCGCCTCCGTTCTGGTGATCTGTCGTAACACGGCGCTTCTGCGTCCGGTGGAATTTGGGTTAAAGAAAAGCCTTCAGAGCAGATTCTTGCTGTGGTTTCAGCGCCAAATTCAGTTGTTCAAAACTTCAGACAAGCCGTGATAAAACCTCGCTGTGTTGTGGCCGCCACCATGATTGTTTTGAGGGGGGATAATATGACGCATCGCTAACTCCCGCCTCTCGTGGGCTGTGATTGGCCTGGCAGAAGTTTGCCGGCAGAAGTCAGATTCAATTGGCGTGGTACCAGACTGTTTCCCCATGAATCCCTGAGCATGGAGAGACAGTCTGGCGTGCCAGGCTAAGTGTTCGGAGCCACTGGAAATGAGAGTTTCTTGGAGAAGCTTCCAAGGTGCAGGTTTTTGAAAATGATCTGACTACGTTTGGTAGGAAAATGCAGCTTTTCTGAAACATGGGAGACAGAGTCAGAGCATCCTAATAGTGTGGGGTCAATAAAGGCCGACGCCCACAGGGCGGCGCCAAAGAGTCAGCTGGTGACTGACATGTTGGCTGCATCGCGTGCGGTTTAGAGGCCACAGAGACCACAGCCAGTGGAGGCCTCGTCAGAGGGGGCGAGGCTCAGTACGACAACAACATTTGAGACGAGCAGCAACTTCAACCTGAGTCTCCGCCTGCAGCTCCGTCTTCTTCCTCTGGGCTTCTCTGTCTGCTGCTTCCACACTTTCTGCTCCGCCTGCAGCTCCGACACTTCTCTGTGAGCTGCTCCACCACCTGACGAAGAAAACTTTCTATTTAATCGATCAAATTTTGAAAAAATTCAGATTTTTTTTTTCCCGATCACCTTCTGCAGCTGGTTCGAGTCGTCTCATTGAGCATCTGCTCCAGAACCTCCAGGTCCACGCTGAGCCGGCTCCTCCTGTCCCGCAGGGCGGCGTTCTCCTCCATCAGGACCCGCATGTGCTGAGACAGCTGGCCGAAGCTCTCCTTCACCTCCAGGTTCTCCTGCAGGGCCAGCCTGGTGCTTTCCGGAACCTTCTGCTCCACCTGTTGCTGCACCTCTGCAGCCATGGCTGCCATGTGGAGCTCCAGCTGTCTCTCCAGTCTCCATGACGACGAAGGAGATGAGACTCGTCTTCCAGCTGTCCGCTCCACACACCATGCACATTAACACTGCACATCTGGATTTCTGCACATCTGGACCAACGTCGACAAACAGGACAGCCAAGGAAGACCAAGACCAAGTTTTCCTCTGGAGCCTGGAACCAGGATCCAGGATACCATCTGGATCTCAACTATACTTAACCAAATGATCAGCAGATAAATCAATCAACCAACTAACCAGTCACCAACTAGAGTAAATGACTGACTGATCAATGATCCAACTAACCAAAGTAAGCAAACGAGCAACCGACGAACCATCAACCAACTAAAGCAAGCGACGGACCAACCAGCCAACCATCGACCAACTGAATGACCAGAAGATTGATCAACCAACCTGCTAACCAACCAACAAACTGATGGAGCAACCAACCAACCCACCAACCAACCAACCAACCAACCAACCAATCAACCAATCAAAGCAAGTTACTGACCATTCCAACAAAACAGCAATGACAACGTATCCCTCGTGGGGGAAGGAGATGAGTTCTTGATAATCTATGTTCTATAGTTGTAACACCTGAATGAAACATTTTATACTTCCAACATCAGGGATGGCTTCGAACTACTTCCTGTGCCAAGCTGAGGGTCTTCAACCTGCCTCTGGAGCCAAGTCAGTTCAATAGTCTCATTCCTGACCGATTCTGAAGAAGCCATGGATTCAGTGAAGACTGTACTGGGATCCTCTGTTCTGGTTTTTAACTCCATCAGTGGAACAGAAACAGCAGCCACACTGTCAAGTTTCAACAGGTCACAGCCCTCCACATACTGACGGAGACTCTACCTCCGCTTCTCCATCAGTGCTTTCATCTCCACACTGTCAACGTCATCTCTGTGCTCCACCTTCTGACTGGCCAGCTGCCTCTCCATCGACTCTACCCGACCCATCAACTCCTCCCTCTGCTCCTGGAACTGCTGCAGACCGGCCAGCATCTCCACTGCAAGAGAAGGAGGAGGGCCCGATATCTGATCTAGTACCGATACCTGGTCTAGTACTGATACCTAGTCTAGTACCGATCCGTTGTTTACCGTCAAGATGCCACAGTGTTGTGTCCCTCAGTGTTTTAATAGATCGGAGACTAAAGGAATCACTCAAGTCTCATTCTATCGTTTCCCTGCTGATGATCAAAGAAGAAGAGATGGCTGAAATTAATCAGGTAAATTGCAATTTGAAGTATCCCTCACGTTAGCACATGCTAGCTAAAGTGCTAAAAATACAGATGTTGCATACTAGACAAAGATGTAACTTTTTAGTTCAGTCATCCGGATGCAAACGTGCCATTTAACTACTCCTCAAGGATCGATGTATTGTGTTTTTATATTATTACTCATTCTGGTCTTGATGAAGAGATGAGATGATGAGTGTCTGTCTTAGTTAGCTTCTGAGTTGGCTTCATGTCAGCTACAGAAGCAGACAATTGACATTATCTTGTGCCTGCCATGATCGCAAAGAGCCCTTGGGTCTCCAAGCAAAATCATCCTCTACGAGAATCCGAAGCTAGTCTTAATATTCTAAGAGCCTTTTATTAGAAATGCATCTCCTTGTACTAAAACGTGCTACAAACGATCCCTACTGTGTTTTTTCTTACCACTGTATGTTGTTGAAATACTGGAACTGCAACCCTGTAAATTTATTGGAGTATTTATGTTTTCCATCAGTTGTTCTTTCCATACATATGATAGAAATTACTTATCTCACAAAAAGTTATATAGTCTGAGGAAGTCTGAAATTGAAGTCTTTCATTGCCAGTTATTTCCATGTATTTTTGTACAAATAACTAATACCAATTTTACAATTTGTAATGATCTGTCCTCCTTCACAGGAATGGCAACTTCACTCCAAACCACAATGCAAGAGTGTGCAGTTGGCATTTCCCTCAGGGCAAAGCTGCTGGGCCATCACGGTTTGCGTGGATACTGAATAAGATACTGAAAGTGTGTCTGTCTTACGAATCTGCAAACACCAGTTCTGCATGAAATGGCTTTATGGGAATGATTCAGATGTGAAAAAGAAATAAATGCAAGGTCATGAATGTATGAACCTTTATTATAATAAAGTGTCATTTGCTTAAAGTGCGGCTCTTCTTATGGCATGCATTCTGTAGGCTGGTGGTGCAAATTCACATCTCCTGCAACATCTTCAGCAAGAAATGATCTTTGTAGAACTGTTCCAGAGCGTCTATGTTTCAAGCCCATGTTTGCTCTTTAACTACGGGCAAGATTACTAGGTCGCACGGTGTCCAAACCACCAGGTGACATGTTGTGGCTCCACAGAGGTGAAGGTTCCCCTTCAGTGTCAGAGAACCAGTTGCTGCATCCAATTGCAGAAAGAAGCCCTTTCTGTCTGCTGCCTGAAGGACAGTCATTGTTGCAGCTGTCCAGGGACATTTGACCTGCAGATGGGAGAAGCAGTTATGCCACATAATAGCCACCGCGTGAAAATGTGAAAAATACGAGGGGGGACCCAAAAGAAACCGGACTTTGGTTATAACATTTTGCCCGGGGCCAGGTCAGGTGAATATGGCGGTGGGGAGGCTGGCTGGTCACGGTTTTAGTCAAAAAATATGCTTTACACAACATTTCGTGCTATTTCTGTGCGTAACGGGGTGTCCTGTGGTCTGCTGTCTGCTATGATGCGGCCATTTCCGGGTGCCTTCGTCTCCCTGCTTCTAATAACCGCCTGAGGATTATCTGTCTGGATCTCTACAATACTCCCATCAGATCTGCAATGTCATCAAAAGTCCTGCGTGGCTCTACCATGACGTCTTCCTCAGTTTTTGTGACGTTTTCCTCTGTTCTGGAAGTGGATTGTTGTCCTCTGCGTGCCTGGTCTTCGTGATGTAATCTGATTACTCTTAAAGGGCCCAAACCACCCAGACACCTAAGAATCCTTCTTAAAGAATGTCTGCAACATGGTGAGTGTTTCTGCCGCTGTTTTTCCCAATAAAAACCAAAATGTTTTGACAGAGCATATCAGTGGGTATCCGCCATCTTGAAAAATCAAAGAGGGGGGTGTAACTCTGTCAACATACACAATGACTGTCAGCTGACGCATTACTGGGGAAGACCAAACCTGGCACAGTTATGAGGTTATCCTGTAGCGACATCTAGCGGCCAAAGTCGGAACTTCATTGTATGTTTTTATTAATAGAATTAGTCCGATTTCTTTTGGGTCCCCCCCTCGAAGAAGATCTGTAAGCTGTTTTCCACTGTTTTACCACCATTTTAGAATGAGGTGAGTAGGTGAGCGTAAGCATTTCTCTCACCTCGATGATGCGGTCAGCAGACACTGCCCCATCTGGAGATCCACCGAGAAGGCCACTGTTAGACAGGAACAATCCCTTCTCCTGGGTAACATGACCAGTTTGCTCTGTGTATTCCTGCTCTGCAGTTCCTTCATGGGTGATTCCCCAATCACATGCCTTAGGAAGGGTGAAAAACATACAACTGACTCTTAATAAGTTATTTGTTATAGACAATGACAGCTTGATTTCAAGTCATTACAACCACCTGTTAGCATTTAGCTAACAAGAGACACAACGCTTGATATATCTATTTGAACAAGTGAAATGTTACATAACACAAATATATCCATAATATAAATCTATCCCAGTCTTAACTAAGGCTACTTAAAAGCTAAGGGAGTGGTATATACAGCATTAAAAGACAGAAAGCACTGGTTCACTCACCTCAACATCGTAGAGCTTCTTCTAAAGACGTCTGGACTTTACCATTAATTACACCCTGTGTAATGCTTACATTTGCCACCCGACCGGAGGTAAAGGAATTCAGACCCTTTCGAATCCTCTCTGAGGTTTCTCTGGAAAAAAAGATGCAATTGTAAAGAGATTTGCAGGTTCTGACATGTTTGTTTTGAACTGTTTTACACTTTGTGCCAACGGAGCACAGACGCGTTTGGCCCCGGAAGTGAGCGTATCCTTGTTGGGTGACGTCGGACATTCCTAGCGGATACCAGCATTAGTACCGATACTTGAATACCGATACAAGAGTACCGATACCAGCGTCTAGTACCGATATAAGTACCGATACCAGAATACAGATACCTAAGTACCGATACCGGATTACCGATACCAGTATCTGATATTGGTAATCTGGTATCGGTACTAGGCTCTGGTATCGGTATCAAGTATCGGTACTAGATGCTGATATCGGTACTCTGGTATCGGTACCAGACGCCGGTATTGGTACTCTGATATCGGTACTAGACGCTGGTATCGGTACTATACTAGGTATCGGTACCAGATGCTAGTATCATTACAGTTGCCACGGCCCCAATCCAAGTCGTCCCTGACCTCGCCAGCGCCAAGCCAAGTCGGCCCCAGTTCCCAATCAACTCAGCCCCGACTCCCGATCAACTCGGCCCCAACTAACTGAAAAAAAATTACTGGTAAATTTGTCTGGTGCGCCGCTGCTATGGATCCGGGAGGAATCACACACGGGCCTGTCACATACCTGTCAATCAAAAACGGGAAGGGGCGGGCTAAAATAGCGCAACAACCAATGAAAACAAGCATTGTTGTAACGTGAATCTGCTAGAGGGTGAGCAGACGTCATATACGCTATGGGCAGACGCAGTTCGCCAAACGCCGTCACGTGACCAGGCGGCTATGGTGGCCGTTTGTGCCATACATCGCATTATAATTTTATTCTAATATTCTCCACCCCTGAAGTTTGGGCAGCCAGTAAAATTAATTTATTTTTACCCAATCAGTGGAAACCTGGGGAGACTGAAGAAGCTGCAGGACGAGTTTGATTTCTGGCTGTGGCTCAGGACAGGAAGGAATATGGACATCACAACCACAACATAATATTTGTGTTGCATTATACTTATGCTGCTTTGTTCATTTCTGATCAACATTGCTGTTCATCATCATTATTTTAACAATCAATTTAATTTGTCGACAAAGCATGTATTTTTGTAAGATCAATTATGTAAGATCAGTTTTGTAATCCAAATGATTACATTTTGAAACTGTAATTTAAAAAGTATTTAAAAATATTTTATTATAGTACTTAAAGAAGAACACATATGATAATTGCAAATCCAAAAGTAGTGAGATAAAAGACAAAATACATGTTTTTTCGAATCCAGAGATGGAGCTCGTCCTGCAGCTGCTTCAGTCTCCCCAGGTTTCCACTGATTGGGTAAAAATAAATTAATTTTAGCGGCTGACCAAACTTCAGGGATGGAGAAAATTAGAATAAAATTATAATGCAGGCATCTGGTCAAACCAGACGCCGTTCCGCGAACTCGCCTGGTCACGTGACGGCGTTCAGCGAACGCGTCTGCTCATATTTACGCTGCTTTGTCTCTGACGCCGTATTTTTGATCATATCGGCCGCCCATATCACGCTGCTGTTTGCCGCATAGAAGTGACCATAAA